>NW_027115007.1:335872-377946 GCF_000696795.3 Halyomorpha halys
TACACACACACACACAGATTTGGTTATATAAAACATCCAAAAGAAATGAAAATTAACTATTCCATAAGTAAGCAATTCCATTAAGGTAAGTACATCCAAGAAAATTCTCAAACTTCCATTTAACATTCTTCTTTGATTAATATTTAAAATAGCTATTAAAATTAAGGGACCTAAATTTGGTGAATACAAATTTCAACAGCTGAAAGAAATTAAATTTATTTGTACAAAAGGAATCTTAAGATTAAATTATTTATATCATTTAAAAAAAAAATAAAGCTATATTAATTATAAATATAAATTCATAAAACATGAGAAAATTATATAAATCTCTTTATATATAATACTTATTCATGTAGTACAAAATATTTGTAAAAAAAAGGGTAACATTAGATTATTCTTGTACAATTTGGCTTTTAGTAAGTTGTAGGTGGGGCATTGACATTCTCCTTGTAGAAACTATAGACAACAATAATGAAGTAGGCAACCAATACTGAAACAAAATTCAATTTAATTAAATTAAGAAATAATTCAAACATTTATTTCAAAATATTCATAAATAGTTACAAAAAGCAGTATAATATAGAGTATTTGTATCATACCATTTCCTAATATATTTTATAATTGAATATACCATTCAATCATAAATTAAACTTGTTATTTATGGTAACATTTAGGTGAATGGGTCCTAAATAAAATGTTTCTTCTATTTATGACAAAATATTTGTTTTTTAGATATAAAATAATATGGTGACACTGAAAAAAGCTGTTAAAACTTTTTTAAAATAGTTTTATCAATTTAAAATAGGCATTAATACAGTTGACAATTGACATTCAAATTTTCAATTTAGTCAGTTCAGTCAGAGACCAGTGTCAGTACTATAACTAATGTTAGGATTTGACAAATAAAATAAATCATATTTATCCAAAAAAATGTAGTTTCAACTATAATAAATAAAACTATTAATTATTATGATTAATTTGATGACTTAATTTCAGTAAGAACATTTTAAAATTAAATTCATAGTTATTTTTAGATAACATTACTTGTGTATTTATAGAAAAATTGTTACAATATGCAGTTAAATGAATTATTGCAATTTTTAAACAAACAATTTTTTTAACAAAAAAAATAAGTTTCTGAAATGGTCATAAAAATAATGGGTGTAGAAATCTAGATAGAAATTAAAATTAAAAATTCAAAGAGAAGAAATGAAACATAATTAAGAGCATAGAGTGTAACTGTAAGCCAACACTCTTGAAAAACGAAGTTTTATGTGACTATCGGAATGAGGCGTAAATTAGCAATTTCCAGTCTATTATGGGAGGAAGGTACTAATAATTTTGTATCCGGAATATAAACTAATGATGAGGTATACTGCGCTGAAGCTGAGTGAAACTTGTACCCTATGTGCCTACTTTAAGCCAAATAAATATGGTTTAAAAACCAATATACTTTAAGAACTGTTTAAATAATAAATTAAAATGAAAATATAGTTGATTGATAACATCAAGATAATGCTTGGGGTGCAATAGAACACAGATTTAAATATTTTCATCCAGTAAATATTTACATTACAGTTAAATATTCATCAAACATATCGCACAAAGTAAATATTCATCATTGTGTTTTCTATTTTTGACCTCAACACCTTACCATTGAGATCATCAACAGTAACAAATTTGATATCAATTTTATTAATAATTTAACTTCAACTTTATTAATAACAAAAAGTAAACCAATCTTATCAATCACAATAGTATACAGCTCAATAAAAGTCCATTTTATTGTTTAATAATTCATATTAATTCTCATTTTTAACTATGGACCAAAACAAACTTTTAGGTGAATGGGTACAAGCTCCAGGAATAAAAAAAAATAAAGAAAATATTGAACTTATTTGATAGATGATTTCTTTTTGGAAACATGCTATAATTAGGAAGGCAACATTTTTTGAGTTGGTGGATCATAAGATCACGAGATCACCCTTGAAGGGACAAGATAGATATATATCGATTCTTCAGTAAAAAAAAATAAGCGCAATTATTCGTCATATATAATCTCTAAAAATAATGTGGGAAACGAATAAAGAAGAACCTTTTTTAGATTCCATTCTTCCTATTATAACTTACAGTTTGCCATTTTAATAATCTCAGAATGTTTGTTAAAAATAAATTAAAGAAGGCAACCATTACAGGAGAGGTGGTTAATATGTTTGCCCACAACTCCAGAAGGCTGATGCTCTCATAGCAAACCTCTTTATCAACTCTTATATTTTTGTACTTATTGTGTGTATTGTACATATTTATGTACAATAATTAAGTTTATTCCTGACATTACTTTTTAAATTTTTATAGTTAATAAAAATTTAAAAAGTAATGAATGAATTTTATGAAGTAGCAATAAAATGGTGGGGAATTACATCTAGGAATGCGGAATTGAACATCTTTCTTAACCCAATGTTTTTGAATATACTGTGTATATAAAATATATGTATGTATATTTGTGTGTGCATGTGTAACGGGCTGAGGTTTCCTCCCCCTTGGTGAAATCTTGCCTACATCCATGGCTCCCTATCTTAAATTTTTACACATTTCAAACTGTACGATTCAATGAAGTAAAACCTTTACCAGTGTAGTCGGTTAACAGAATCACTGCCAGTCCCAAGCCTAGATAAAGGAGAAGGGTTGCGAGGAGGGCTTATAACCCGCCTCTTATAAAAAAAGCATAGAGTTACTAACACTGAACAATGAAACCTCAGCACTCCTACAAAATTATTAAAAAATTTTTTTCTAATTTATTTATTGTTATTTACAACTATTCAGTGCATTCACAAATATATACAACAAGTAAATTTGCTGTAGGTGACATAGTGACATGATACAAACATGTGGAGAATCTACCCATTGATAGAACTCCAATAACATTTCTAGAGGAGAAAATCTCGAGGCCATCTTATTTTCAGACGCCTAGGAGGATTATTAGGTAATGAAGGAGAAGCCAGGTTAGAAACAAGTGGATTTGGGTGGTTGATAAGTTTATCATGGAAGGGATGGTATCTGGTTCTGGCCAAATCGGCAACATATGGAACATTGAGGTCCTGATGGATGACTTGATTTGTGACAAAGTAAGGAGTATTAAGGATTTTACGAAGGATTTTGGACTGTAAGGATTGGATTCGGGAGGAATGTGATGGTTTAGTGGAGGCCCAAAGCTCAACTCCGTATGTCCAGATAGACCTTATAATAGTCATGTAGATCGGTCTTTTGTAATGGATTGGAAATTTAGACCGTTTGTCTAGTAAATGTAGTAATAGTCGGAATCAACGAGCAGTTTCTTGTCTTTTTAGTCTTGTATGAGGATTCCATGTCAGTTGTTTATCCAGATGTAGTCCTAAGTAATGGCAGGAATATAGATCTGTTCAACAGGAATAAGTGGGGTATTATTAAAGGATACTGTAGGGCAAGAAGTCATGGATTTACGACGAAAGGTAAATGTGATTTGTGGGATTTATTGGAATTAATTTTAATCCTCCAGTTTTGGCACCATTCTTCAAGAGTGGTGATGTGGAATTGGAGGGTTTGGGATACAATGTAAGGATCACTGTTCAGTGACAATAAACATGTGTCATCGGCATACATGCTGAGGATAGTGGTAGGATGGGTTGGGATTTTGCCCATGATAGGTAACAAAGAGATAGGACGGTAGGAGGATGGGTATTCAGGCGGCATTTGAGGTTTGGAAATCATTTTGATGGATAATTTCCATGGGTCAGGAAAATAAGTGGATCTGAGTACAGCATTGTAGATGTAGGTGAGGAATAGAACAGATTTTCGAGGAAGATGTTCTAGAATATGGGATGTAATTAGGTCATAACCGGGAGCTTTTTGGGTAGGTATCTTCTGAATGATGTTGGATATTCCTGAAGGATGAAATGCTTTAGGAGGAAGGGCATTTGGAATGGTATGTTTAATTCTTCTTCAATGTATTAGATGTGGGTTGGATTAAGAATGTCAGGGTGTGGGTCAAATGTTTTTGAAGATAAAATTTTTTGAAGTTCAAAAAGATTGACAGAATGTGGTAAACTCAGTAAGAGTGAGTTTGACTTCAATTATGAGGCGAGAATAAGAATTGATTTTGGACTGGATTTGCAGTCTACTGTCTACTTATAATACATATTACATATTATGATGATATTTCTTTTATTCTTTTTTATGCACATCTTCAATTATTCAGAAATATTAGATGCTTATCTCCAAATTTTAAACTACATGATTCAATACGTGAAATGTGAATAGATGAATAAACTAAAATCTTTAAAAACCACTTTTCTATGTTTATTAATAGTTCTACTTTATTTAGATTTATTGAAGTGGGTTTCAAATACTATTTTTGATGTATATTTTTATTAATTCGAACATGGATTTGTCCATTAATGATACGACCACCTCTAAATGTTTCAGGATAATGAATTTCTACAGTAAATTTTAAAAACCGTTTGTTGTGTCTGAAACCCAAAGCCTCCTCTCCCCCCTACTGACCAGGCTGCACAAAGGGGGCAAGGAATGGTGGAATGAAAGCAGGAAAAAGATAAGGATGTCAGGTAAGAATATAACACCAGGTAAGAATCTACACCAAGATAGAGAGAAAATTCAGACCAGGCATTGACAAGCTGAGTATTTTATACTTTTAATCTAAGAAATCACAGGCATTTATTGAGCAGCCTTTATCCAAATTAAAAGAGGTTAGTTGTACAGATTATATATTTTCATTAGTAATACTAAAAAAATAAATTATATACACTTGTTCATCCAGATTAGACTATATTTGCTGCATTGGCACTTACATAGGTTGATAAGTTGTACAAGGATAGATGGACCACCCTGAAAGATGATTGCGATGATTCCTATGACAAGGATGACTAAGTAGATAGTGGCTGCTGTTAACCAGGTTTTCAAATATCTCATATTTTTCTGTGAAGCAAAAGAAAGTTTAGAAATTATTCATTGTCTTGTTTTTAAGCCACTTTTAATTTTCAAATGTTGCTATCTATTTTCATAGCATCATTTTTTCTCTGATCTTTAATTATAACTTAATAATTTAATTATGATTTTGCTAAATTCCAATAACAACCTCTCATCAATGAGACGAAAA
Organism: Halyomorpha halys; assembly: GCF_000696795.3. Taxonomy (NCBI): domain Eukaryota; kingdom Metazoa; phylum Arthropoda; class Insecta; order Hemiptera; family Pentatomidae; genus Halyomorpha; species Halyomorpha halys. The sequence goes on from NW_027115007.1 coordinate 341,025, forward strand.
AAATAAAACAAAGTTAGCTTTATAATTTTAACACAATTAAGGTGCATACAATTGAACTGTAGATCATTAAATGATAAGAAAGCAAAATCCATCAGGATTGATTTATATTTTTATACGCACCTCATTATTCAACAAATTTTACAATACTTATTGATAGAGAAAATAAATACAATCTCAAAAGTAACATATACTAAAAATATTATGTAAGATACATAATTTATTTGCAAATCTGATAAGTACAGTAAAAATGAAAAGATGCCTATAAATGACTAGTGGATACAGCTACATGCCTCTAATATTTGAAATATAAGTTTCTATCAACTACCAAATAGATATTTTTCAATCACTAAAACAATTTTTGGAGGATGTAATTTAAGGACAGACATTCCAATTAAGTGATGGAGCTAATATTTTAATTATAAGAAGGCAATGAGTCTGAATTTTATTTATCGCCAATTATTTATCCAAAAATCATTGGAAGATTTGATATAATAGGAAAAAATCAACGACACTATTTACTTCATTCAATTTTCCCATTTAAGAAAGTCAGTAGATTTTTATATATCTATTCTTTAAGGCCAAGAACTTAAACTTTACCAGGTTCTTTTTTATAAATTTTTCCAGGTGGTACTTGTGCATTGTCTTAGTGATTATATACTCCTGGGCTGCTTCATACAGTCTGATATTTCTTCTTATTACTATTAGAAAGATTTTACTAAGATTAACTGATTTCTTGTTGGAAGATAATTGATTAACCGTGTATAATATAATAAAAGGAAGATGGTCTGGGTACAGTCAAAATGACTCAAATAGTAAATAAACTGTTCATTATGAGCCAACATTTCACCCTGAATTTTACATCATTTTCAGCCATGCTTTAGTTTACCTACTACATGTTATCTTATTCTCTTACTCTGTTACCTAATTTTAGGTTTTTATATCTTTTTTAGCCCTGATGTTCCCTGCGAAATAGGATGAAGCGTCTTATACTAAATAATTTATTTACTATTTGAGTTATTTTGACCGCACATACCCTTCTTCTTGTACTCAGAAACAAGTATAAAAGAAAGTACTTATTAGTAAATAATGAATAATACATTATAATAAATAAAATATTTTTATAATAGCCAAAACAATTCAGAAATCAAGCAAAAAGTTATAACACTCTCAAAATACGGTCTTGTTACGGGTTATACATAAGAGCATAATGGCCGAGTAATATATAAATTCAAACATCAAAGTTCCAAATTAAAAAACAGTCCAATATCATCAACTTTCATTTATAACCTAACGACATACAATCATTGAAATGAAGGAACAGGTTTTGAATTCCTTTAGGGTATTTAATTAATAATAACCACTGAAATAAAATAAAAACGCTCAAGACAAAGCCTAAAAATTTTAAAACACAGAAGTTACAAATAAATTATTTAAAATAATTTTAATTTATAACATACTCTATAAACTCCAAATAGAAGATAAAGACCCATCAGAACAACCAACAGTGAAACAAGCAGCTGGAAAATATAATTACCCGGAGAACCTGTGAAAATAAAACATTTACCAAATTATTACATTGACTACTTACAAAACATAAATTATTGGTCAATTTTTAAATAATTTGTATATATTTTGAATAATTTAAACATGAAAACTTGGTGACAGAAATATTATTATAAAAACTTTTTTTAATAAACAAACATCTTATTTAAAGATTAAATTAAAAAATTAAAAACAAAATAAGATATATTAAATACAAAAATATAATAAAAAATTAAAATTATTTAATAATAATAATAATAATCTGTTCTTGATATCATCAGGATGGTTAAAACACTGTATGCTAGCCAGTACTAAACATGAATTGACATAAATTATAAAAATATAAACTGCCTGTAAGAATTTTGGGTAACTAAAGGTATTTTTTATAACCTTCCACAAACACTCAGTTTCATTAAGAGAACTGAGTCTCAACTAAGCAGAGTTGACTATACAATTCTTATTTTGATATCCCTTAATACATGTTCCTCTAATTTACTGAATTCTAGCTTTCAGCTCAGAGTTATCTAACTATTTTATTTTTAATAATAATTTTTTTAATAACTTACCTCCATTCTTATTATGTCCAAGCGAACCAATTAGAAATATTATGCTTGTAATAGCTTCTAATACACCACTGATCTGAAACAAAATTCTGATTAATATTGTATTAAAATTTTACTTTATATAGAATAAATGGTAATAGGTTTCAAGAAAAACTTAAAACAATCCTATTAAAATGGAAATGTGCTTTCATAAACATGTTCCTCCTACCGAAAATAATTTTTAATTTTGTAATATTTTATATTAAAAAAAATCTAAAAAATAAGCTGAGAATTAGAATATTCTAGTGGTCAAAAGTAGTAAATTTTAAATAAATTGTTGGAAGGTTTTTTAAAAAAGGTTTCCACAACCAGTTTCGCCAACTCAAATTTACAGATATTTTCACAATAGAACACCTGTCCAGGTAACCAGGTTATTTAGCTAGATGATCCTGAACAAAGAACATAAGTGTTGGGTCATGGGGCAGTTACCTTAGTATGGTAATAGCTAAGGAACCACCACATCTTTGTACACTTAACTCTGAGCAATAAACTGAGAAGATCAAAGAATCGTAAACAACAAAGAAATGTCTTACTTTTCCAGAGGAAAGGCTGGATCTCCTCCAAAGAAAAAGAACCAATGAGATAGCTGGAAAACGATTTAAAAGAGTAGAGGTGTGAAAAATATATTTTTTGAGGAAAGGGGGAGGAGAAATGGGCAGGAATATAAAAATATTGTTTATAATATACAATAAAGATATAAAGTAAATTTCAATTCTGACTCAACCTCCTTAGAATAGTAGTTAGCCAGAAAAGTAACAAATTATTATTTTTTTTACCAAAATATGAAACCAAATACAAATTATTACCCCTTAACATCCACTAAATGTTAATGAGCAATTATGAAAGGAGAAGATTTTTTTTTTATGATTTGTATGATTGTATTTATATCTTATGTTAGAAAAATATTGTAATATTTGTCCATCAGGATAATTCATTGTGTCTTCAGTAAAGTAATAAAATTATTGTAATGTATATGACTGCACAATAGATAATTGCTGTACTTTTTTTTCTACAATGTTAACTAATTAAATTAAATAATTTCTGAGCATGGTTAGGTTTCCTGGCACTAGTGCTCATACAATAGTAGCATACAAAAATCACACTTATTTGTATTTCTCCAAAGCATTACTAAGGAAATATAAAATAAATAAATAAATACAATTATATACACATTGAAATCTTACCAGGAGCCACCATCCAATAATTTTACATCCCACCTCCGTGGTACAGCAAAAGCAACATGTTTGTACTTGAGGTATATCTGGCATTTCTGTAAATAATAATGATATTAATAATAAGAAATATAATAACTAAATAAAAAAAAAAGTAAATAAAAAACTTGATTTTAAAATTTATTTGCTTTGGAAGCCACAATCTATCTCCAGTGTACAATTTAAAAGATATGTTTGACCCATTTTGGAGGTTCATCACATCTTTTATGTTTATAACTACATATTTTTAATAGAATACTGACACCAACTTAACCTCCTTGATTTTCTTTGGATCAAAAAATGTTATGGTTATATACACTGAGTATCAAATGTATTGGGAATTTACTTGGACCTTTATTATAACTTATTTTAAATTTTATCTGGTTTTTATGATTTATAACCCAATTTATGTTAAGAGGTAATAAACAGCCTGTTTATGTTACCAGTTGATGTTAAAAGGATACTACATAATAACAACAAAATTTACACAAAAAAAATGTATTTTACATTTTTTAAGAAAATGGTGTAATATATCAAACTCATTGGTGTCATATGTATTCCAATATCATAATTTCTTATTTTTACTTGTACCAACTGTTTACATTCTCACTTATTCTCAATGTGATTTTATGTTCCAAACATTTCTTCATCACTTTGGAAGTTATATCCAAATGGGAAAGAAGACATTTTTAAAATGGGATATAAAAGAAATAAATAATGATTAAAAAAAAAGAGTATGAATGTAAAGATGCCTATGTCTACTATTGGAGATATGTGGAGGTGGTTGTGTTTGATTAGGTGGTCCCGGCTCATACTGAAAATGTGAGAATCTCTACGAAAAGGTCTCAACAATCATACAGGTTAGGAGATGAATAGGTATGATGAGTGTTGCAGGAACTAGCCATAAATCCTCGAAGAATGGAAACTTTACTCCTAAGGAAACGAGCCTATCGGTCCATGACAAATCCTACGGGAACTTGTCGTAGGTCCTTGTAAGAAGGAATAAAAGGTTTAGGGAGGAGAGATTTCGATAAGGTTTTGTAAAATAAGAGCTCAATATACATTTCCTTGAGTAGTACTAGAATGTACTGTCCGCTGTGTATATTGTTGTTATTCACTGCTTTCAAAGGAAGAGAATTCCCTGAAGAGGAAATTCAGATTAACCCTAGCAGCACCAAGGGGGGGGCTCGCCGAGCCCTCACTTCTGATTTTTTTTAATACTGCTCTCAAAAAATTTTTTACAGACAAGGAAAAAAATCTATTTGCCTAAAATTTATCTACCAACATGTTGGAATTGATTTGAAAAATATTTGATAAGGAGGAAGAGTACGAAAAATTATTTGTATTAGAAAAATGAGATGAGGGCGGGTGGAGCCCCCCCCTTGGTGCAGGGAAGGGACCTGAGGTTCATCAAAATGCTGGCTTCTGATTGGCTGCTCACGGAAGTGCACCAGCTCGCCCATACTCTCACTACTGGTCTGATTTCCTCAGTTTTTTTTACTTAAAAATATTTTTGGACTGATATGTTTCTTTGGTTTTTTAGTTGTTCTGAAAAGAGTTGACACATGTGAACCTGCTGAATCTAGTGATGAGCATTTGTAAACATAAACATTTTATTCTTATACCTAAGTTCAGACAATAGAATTTTTTTTTGTTTTAAAATATTCATGAAATTGAAAATAATTAAAGTTTCAGCGACCCTAGGTTTTTGTTGTATCATGTATTCTTATTCTTTTTTTAATTCCAAATTAAAACATTTTCATAATAAAGCATATAGAAATCTTAGGTCCTTATTTTTTTTTTAAATAATCCTTATTCTACCATCTTATTTACAGAAGTAAGAAGAAATTATTATATTTCAAAAGAGTAAGTTTACCATAAAAGGAAAATTAATGATATAAGGGTTAAAATCAAGTGAGGGCTTGTGGAGGTCGTCTTGGGAAGTGTAGGGCTCGGCGAGCCCCCCCCTTGGAGTAGGCCGTAATGAATACTACCTTGGTGCTGCTAGGGTTAAGGTATGTCAGTTTGTGCTTAGTCAAATTTTTGGGTAACTAAACGCTATCCAGAGATATTAGTGCATTCACTTTTAGTGGATCAGAAGATTTTTTTGTAATCTTTATTCATTCAAATAATACATTTATGAATATTATAATATATTAATATATATAACTATTTTAATTATAAATTATAATATATATGGTTGTTACATGTGTAGAATTATATTACATATATTTATGATTATATGTAATATATTTTGAAGTATATGCATTAGCTTGTAGATTGCATCATGTCAACTAATAGTGGTTAGTGGGGCTCTATTTGCTATAGTGTAGACTAGAAGATAGCAGTGTTGCTACAGATATACCAAAAGGACATCAAAGCAGAAATTGGCTTTATTTTGGTCCAAAATTATTATATTTTAAAGATGCTCATTGCTAATCATATCAGAAAAAAATGTTGGAATGAGTCCCTAAAGCTTTATGCTCTATCTTGCAGTACTTTTGGATGCTCAATAAGTGTTTCAAAAGTTAATCATGTTCTTAAAGAATATGGTTACATTGACACTCAGTGTACCCTCTTACTTGTTTATACTCTAGCGAAATGTTCAAAGATGTGTAGCTTTAAAAAATAAATAAATAAATTCTGCAAGGATTGTCTTAACTATTTATTTTTTAATATTAAAAATACATTAATGCAATAGAAAAGTAATTTTGATTCAACAGTATCCTTGAAGAATCGTTAGCTGAACCGTTCCATCAAGATGAATGACCAAATTGCAGATTTAGGTGTAATTGTGCTGATTACGTCCAGTGCCAGAAACTGATGTCATCTCTGCTTAGGGCACACTTAGCTATCATTGGTCACAGACCACAATAGATAATAGTGATAAAGTAAAATTCAAACTCTTTAGTATTACAATTTGATTTTGAAAAAGGAATTGAGCTAAAACTAACACAAGGTTGTCTATTTAAATTGCTAAATTCATTTTTTTCCAAACAAGGACACTAATACCAGCATGAAAATTGGCATGACTGAGTAAGCTGTTAGTCATACTGTAGCGATTTTCCTCGAGCATAACTTCAAAGCTATATACATTTTTTTTTATTTATGGGTAGTAAAATTAACTACCTCTAAAATGCCTAACTAGAACTGACATTTTTTTAATTTTTCTGTCGCTATAAAAATCCGTATTTTAGGGTTTCTTGAGTTGGGAATAGCGAATAAACAAATTTATATTATAATAATTCCTGCCAAGAATATAACAGTTTAACAATAAAAAAACCAAGCCGCAATGCACTCGGGAAATATTTTAACAAGACTTTTTTTCCCTTTTATTTATTCATAAAACATTTGTATTCGCCTATTATTTATAATTGCTAACAATGGAAACAGTTGTTTTTTTTCAAAAAACAAAATTAAAGGTACTTTTGAGGATGATTTTTTTTTCATTCGTGCATATCTGCTAAAAACTCAAATACGAAATTTTCGCACTATTGCAATCCTTACCATATATTCCATGTTTAGGTAAGTGAAAGTAAAAGTCTTAACTTTGACCCAATTAACATGTTTTCAGTTTTGGTACATAAAATCCTCCATTAAAGGTTAAGGACTAATTCATTGCTTTCTCCATTGCAAAAACCTGCCAGATTAGGTCATAAATAGGCTTTTATCCTGAAAGCGTTTTTAGAGTAGGGCTTTCAGTCAGTGTAGTAAATACAGACGGCTATTTTATGAACGTGAGCATTGTTTTTGTGGATAAAAAAAAAAAAAAAATTTTTTCAGATTTTACACTAATTCTCAGAGTTGGAAATTTTTTAAATTGTTTGCCAATTAAATTTTTTTTTCAAACACTGCTATTACTGAATTGAGATTTAATCCTCTTGCAGCACATCGGCAAACCAATCGACCAGTGAACGTTTGTACAAACTAAATTATAATATATTTTTATTTATTTAATGAGATATTTGCCAAATAATAAGACTCTTTAAATAATCTTTTTTATCTTTGATTTGAAACTGTTCTCGAAACCCTTCGCGTTCTCCATAACTCGCAAAAGTAGAAACATTAGATCACAATATTAATTAAAATTAACATAATAAAAATTAAACAATATAAATTAAAAATTGACATTAATAATAATAATAATAGACAGAGAGAGAGCCACACATGTTTGATGAAGGTTATTAAAGTTGCAATATAAATTCAGGTAATTTGTATTTTTCTTATATGACAATACAGTGTGAGGGTAATTGAACGCTGATACTGCGGTGCTTGCCTGTGTGCTGGTATCCAGTTGAAGACTCCTTCTGGACAATTGGACATACAGGTTAGTCTTAGCTATAAGATACACTGCGCGAAGTGACAATAATTGTCTTCAGTGGCCTGGCTAGAGACAGGAGAGTGTATTGTTAGTGACAGGAGTGTTAGATCTAGGTACAACAGGCACCACCCACTCCCTACTACCACCAACACCAATCAGCATGACTGAAACCTCAGTTATTTCAATGGATGGGATAGTAGAGTCTACCGATTACATTGCCAACTTAGTGCAGACAAATGTGGTTCAACCTCTGGCTGGATCTAGTGCCATACTCCGACTAAAGGAGTAATAAATACTCAAATTCCGATGACATTAGAGAGCCTACGGGTCCAACGAGGGGTAAAGAGAGAAGATAACCAAACATGGCATGTTGCCAGCGGGAGGAAATGCTGCCGACCACGACCTAGAGTCGAACAGAAGTCTAAAGGGTTTGCAGACACCTATCTATGATATACTCAGAGAAGATAAGCGAAGAAGAGCTGAAGAGCACACAGAGGCTGGCATGGCTGGAAACCAGCGGAACATTTTGCAACAAACTGTGCTGCGAGGGTTGCTGAGCGGACGACTAGTGATCCTTTTCGACCACAAAGACTATCACCAAGTCACAATACCTATAACCAGCTTGAGACGCTACGATGTCTTAAGGAAAACAGGGCATCCGGAGAAGACGGTTCCGGTCCCAACATTTCCGGGGGTTTCCGAGCTAAGGTCGCCGCTCATGGCATAAACATCGATCATCTATGCCCAATTTGTCAGGTTCCTGAGACCGCTGAGTACGTCGTACTTGCCTGTACCGCCTATGAAGCATTGAGAGCCAAGATGATGAGAGAAACAGGACTCTATGTTCTGACGGAGAGCGATCTTCCTGAGCTGATGAAGAAAGAAAACTACCCGCATTACAAGACCTTCGTGTACGGATGAAAGCAAGCTGTGGGCTCTACTCACTTCACCCTGGGTAGGAGAGGATAAGCTACACCAGCAAGGCCTCTATAGAAGAGCAAGATATACTTTGTAGCAAGAGCAAGCTGTGTGCACAGTGCATATGCAGCAATGAGTTGTACCCACTGCTGCTGTATTGTCTAATAGGCAGGGTAGGGTGATAAATAAATAAATAAATAATATCGTATATAATTTCTTGTATCTGTATTTGTACGTGTGTATTCCATAGGAGGGTACGAAAAAAAAATAGATTGTAATAAACTGGTCGAAGTACGTTACGATCTCTATGAGATAATAACCTCCAAAATAATTCTAAGAGATGTTTTAACCTATTTCAAAAGATTTACTTATATCGAGCTACATTAACTCTTGTTATAACGAGAAATCGCGTTGGCCACCGTATTGGTCCAAGTTAAATCTCTGGCTATGATTTTGTTATTACTCAATGTACGACGACGTTATGGTAAGCAAAATATAAGTATAATTCAGTGATTGTCTAAGCTTAATATTAAATCCTCTCTCCGAACGAAAATGAAAAGCATAGCGGGCCTAGATGACAACACGTGGGGGACCTGCCTGACCTAAATATAGGCTAGCGGGTTGGCCGAGTGCAGGTGTGGGCCGTTGAACCATTGTTGACATTGCTATTCCCTCTTAATTCGTTCTTTAGTTACATGCAGTGTTGATCGTCCAGAATGTATATTGGATCCATTGATTCACTTCATATCGAGTTCTTATAGTTGTTAACTTCTTATCATTTTCTACAAAAATATTCCATATTAAGTAAATTTTGTTAAATTACTTTTACGTTTGCCTCAGTTGTTTTGGGTCTAACTATGTAAACTAAGTAATCAAACAATAAAAACCTTAAATTCTTTTTGAATTTGGTAAATAATTTATTTATTTGTTAAGTTTTAATCTATTTTTTTTTCCTGACGATCCTCCGAGGCACCTGAAATAAAGATGGCCTCAAGACCTTCTAATGTAACGTTATTAGAGTGCTATCAATAGATAGATTCTCTACACGTCTGTATCACTCCATTATAAACTTACAGAAAATTTACTAAATGTATTGTTATGTATAGGTGTAAATTTCAATAAAGATATTTTTTAAAAAAACACTATTTTCCTCTATACATTAGCGCTTCAAAACACTAAGCGTTGTACCGAGGCTACAACGTCTAAAATGTTGCTTCTCGTTTTACTTCAAGACTATCTAAGAAATTAAACTAACTTACGAGTTTAGCCACCTCAAAACACACCCATATTTTAGTCTCTGATTAAAACTGCTAATTTATTACAGACAAATATCAGGGCTTAAACTTAAGGACAAAGTCCCCAGCCAAAGATCCTTATAATCTCCTATAAGAAATCAGAAGCAATTAGGTTTATGGGAAGACCGAAAGCAAGATGGATAGATAATGTGAGGTAGGATCAAAGAAAAATGGGATACCTACAAGGCGTGTTACCGACATGGATGAGTGGGGAAAGGCAATGGAGCAGACAGGCCAAGGACCGCAACATTAGTATGCTGTGCCAATAAAGAGTGGAAGAATCTTTAAATGTAATCTTTCTTGTCCTTATCTCTTATATGGTGATCCACTGCTATCTCACAGAGGATGAAAGTGAGAAACTACTGAAACTTCAAAATGAAATATTAAAAAAAATATCAAAAAATACTTCTCATTGAAAAGGAGAGGTAGAAAACCTACAAGACTTATTGAATTTAGATAATGTGAACAAATTAATAAACAGAAGAAGAATTATAAAATTTATAATTCTTTACTATATATATATATAACTTATATATGTATATATATGTATAGTAAAGCCCTCTCTCTTTTACAACTTTACATTACCACCAACAAAATTTGTAAACAAAACAAGCTGTAATGTTGATAAAATATTAGACTAATAAAAAAATCAAGATAGAGGTAAGCATTATACTTTCGTTGGCAAATAAAAAAAAATTATGAGCAGTAGAGTATCGTAACTAAGATCGTATTTTCTTCATTTTTTTTTTAAACAGATATAAAGAGGTTTAATTAATTCTAAAGGGGCTCTTACACTTTGAATTGGGATCTCAGGAAACCAAAGATTAACGTTCAGACTGGTGAGATGATGGATACTGAAAAAATGGACTGATGGATTGACGAAAAAAATTCGAACGTTCAAAATTTGAAGTGGAGGGGATTCTGCGAATGCTTCGTTCATTTATCTTTTTTCTTGCAAGAAAATGCCAAAATATTGGCCAAACAAGCTTTCTGTTTATTACCAATAGAAAGATACATTGCACTAGATCACTACTGTTCGATATCTCATGTACGAAAAGATAAATTGCACTAGATCACTACTGTTCGATATCTCACGTACGAAAAAGTCTTGGTCGGACTGGTAGTGTAGGGAGTCTTCGTGATTCAAATCATTCACCTCAGTTTGGCTTTAAGATGATGACTGGCTTTCTGACTGACCTTGCAAGAAGTCCTATAAGTTCCTTAAAGCGGTGAAAAAATGAGGGTGTGGATTAAAAAAAAAAATTAAGACCACCAAAAGTCAAACACCAACTCAATTGACATATTTATTTTCAATCTTCAGCTCAAATTGAAGGGGTTGTTGGGATATGCAAAAAAAAAACCTTAAAACAAATAAAATTTGAGGACTGAAGAAAAAATTTGAAACCCCGAAAAGATACTTTTTTGAAACCCACTCAATTCTTTCACAAATTTACAACCCCCAAACTAAATTATAAGGGGCTCAATTTAGGGGAAGAGATGGACATAACAACATATAGACTGAAATCCACACGCACACAAATATATATTTTATATGGATTATCATGCATAAAAAGTTTTAAAAATACTAACTTTAAAAAATAAGCGTTGCCTGTCGATTCCCAGAAAATTATTTACCATATATTAGTATATAATTGCTAATCCCTATTTATTAGCCGTATTTGTTTTTTTCCATAGTAGACATATAGATATAGAACGTTTCAAACTTGAACAATCAATCAAACCCTTGAGGGGAGGGAGTTCTAATGAAAGAACCTTGGAAAACCTACCCCTTGGATGGTCTTCCATATCAAACGAGGGCGAAGGTCTTAAGTATATATACACTTAATCATCTCTTGGACTTGTCATTGGTATCATGATCTGAGTTAGCAAAATAATAATTGAATACAGCGTAAAAGGAATGAGAAACACGTTAGTAAGTAAAAACAGGATTAATTTTATTTCCAAAAAACTACTCGAAAATTGTCTAATTAAATAATTTAATTTATTTTAATGTACCATATATTCCGACTACGTATCTCCTAATCAAAATGTTCTTAAGACCATAGAACAGATGTAAAAACCTCCTGGGCAAGAGGTTAGGAATGCGAACGGTGAGGTAAGGCCTGAGGTAACGCGGGGCTAGATGAGATCACACTCCTTGACCCGCCAATTTTATCTAATAATAGCTCTTCCGTATCTTCGTTACAGTATCCCAGTCGCTACGAGAAGAAAACTTGCTCGAAAAATAATTCAGACACATCCCAACGGTTGATGGCGTTAATGTTTATAACTGTAACTAATAATGTAGGGCGATATGGGTGTGGCCATACGTTCCTGGCAAGCCGAATATACTTGCTTATCAGTTTGATGTTTTGAGATATACTTATTGGCAAGAAACCAAAACGATTACATGAGTGATTCTCTGTAGTCTTCTATGAGTATCAAAATTGAAAATTAAACCAAATAAATCCTAAAAATATTTTTTTTTTTTTTAATAAGAACCATTGCAAAACAAATAGTAAGGTAAAATTTTCCCTTTTTTGTTAAAAAATTTGAAGATCAACCTTCGTTTTTTCTCTGGCAAGTCAACTTTAATTATATTACAAACTTGTAGAATAGTTTATTACAAATTGTTTTGGATTAAGAGGATGAGAATACTGGTACTCTAAAATAAAATTTCACATTTACATATCAGTTTTCTTCCACCCTAACATTTTTCAGGTAAACAAACGTCAGTCGTTAAATAAAAATGAGATATTTAACCAAGATAAGAGATGGATAAATGGACATTTTATCCAGAAATATGACACTTTGTTTCCTATAATAGAACTTAGTTTTAATTTCTAGGTTATTAAGAATTATTCATTATTCATCTGGTATGTAATTATAGTTATTTATGACTTTTTTTTCTTCAATGTCTTCAATTGTTTTAAATCAACACGAATAGTTCTTAGTTCATTCATATTTAAAAGTGTTACTACATTTATATGAATAAAAACATCATTCCTCCGGTAGTACTTGTAGTTCCCAATGGAATGATGCCAGAAGAATAAGCATTTTAAAAACCTCAATGTAATAATTAGTACAAGTAAAATTTTAGGACTAAGTTTTATTAACATATTATGTTTAGTTAATCTATCATACTATAATATGCAAATATTACAATGTATTGGAAAGGAAATATAGTTTGATGAAAAATAAATTTATTTCTATCATAAAAATACATAAATTATTTTAAGTGTTCTTTCACTGAAACATTATTTAGTTCTAAATAAAGTTAATTAAAAAAAAAAAAGGATTTTTATAAAAAAAAAGGTTAAATTTTTAACTTTTTAATTTAAAACAGCTATCTTTTTCGAGAATTGTCCACATATTTCATACAGAAACATAGGTTTTCACCTTTTCAAAAAAAAAAATGTTCTTTAAATCACTTCTTTTTTTTATAGTCTGTATGTGCTAGAAAAAAAAATGTTTTTCCAACAGATTACCTTAACTAATTTACAAACCGAAATGCATATTTTTAAATTAAAGGATATAAACTGATTAGCTGTTGTTTCAGACTGTTACATTAAGCAAATGAGATTTAGATGATATAATTAGCACGCTAGGCGTGTTGAAGGTGAAAAATTACTTTACTTAACGTATTAAATTACCTATTATTTCGTTCAATATTATAAAATTAATTGGTTCATCTTATATACAGTATTTATTAATGTTTGTTTTATTGATATTATAAAATATAGTCAAGTTTATTATACAATAAACTTCATTCATTGAGCACACAGTGCCTTCAAATCGACTTTCTAAAAATATAGACCAAGCCACTGGCTGGAACTGTTTCAAAACTACATAGCTGTTTGAGTTTTTGTGTCCTCATCTTGAAAAAAGTTCTACTAAAACGTTTCCATAAGAATGTTTCTGTAAAGTTCATTAATATTCATTAATAACTTCATAAATAAATTCATTTTGATTGTTTGTTTGTTAGATAATGTAAAAGATAATAGATGGGATTATTATCTCTTAATTTATTCAACGGATAAATAAGTTCAATGAATATATTTATTGACCGATCACCACATAACTAACAAAATATTACTATTCAAATAAGCATAAATCGTTATTGTTTAATGTATGCCAATGTTTCAGCCTAGTTTAAAATTTTTACGACAAGATTAGAGAGGTGAAACGAAACAGCAATAATAGATATACAAAACGAAATATATAAAATTAGATCGTAACAATAATAACATTAGTACTCACAGAATTAAAAAATAAAAATAAATCTAAAATAATAATAATAATAAAATAAAATAAAGTAAATAAAAAATAATTACTATTATGATCTGTATAAATAAAAAATATATATACTAAAATAAAACTGATTAAATAATATCAAAATAAGTTACAAGCTAAAGAAAATTAAATTTAAGCAACAATAAAATAAACTTAAACTCCACCTTTGATGCCTTTCCATTATATTAATTTTTCAATGTGCTTTTCTATATTATATTATAGAATTATAAGAAATATTTTACATTGATGTTTCTTAAAACCATAAAAACAAGTGTATATAAATGTATTTAACAACATGAAATTTGGTATAGTTTGTCCTTTCATGCAGATAAGATTACATACAAAATTATATAGTTCAATCTCTATTAATTTTTGTTTTAGACTTCCTCCGATTCCCAACTTTGCCCACTTTTTCAATGTTGCTTATTTAAACTATTTTTTTTTTCTTCCAAAACCTGCTCTTCTCTTTATTAGTAAAGGTAAGATTAGGCCGGGCCTGATTCTGAGATTTTGGGAGTTGTGAAGGAAGGGAAATATCCGTTCTAATAAATTGTGAAGGTGAAATCTTTCTCCTAGAGGTTTTAAAATAATGGATCGTAAATACTAGTGTAAAAGCTTTGTGTTGCATAGCCAATAACCTTAAAATTACTGATGAATAATATCAAAGTAGAAATGTTCATAAATAAATTTATGATTCATGAAAAATGTACTTCAAAACATTCTAGTACCTTCCATTGTTTTTTAATACAAATTAAAACAACGTTGAGTTGGTTATTTCTTATTCTTACTTACAGATAAGACTACATTCCAAATTTTATTGTTCTATCTCGATTATTTTGTTTTAGAGTCACACAAACGTTTGACAAAACCGACGTTTTTATATTCTCGGAGATGTCATAGAAACATGCATCCCCAACGAAAAAAACAAAACAAAAATGTACTGTTCTTATTTACCAACCAAATCGCTTACAACTATTGGATTATATACAGTACTAATTTGACAAATGAAAAACAACAGTGAATATACGATGCGCCGAAAATTAAGAATAAATAATTTGTGTCAAGATTTTTTGAAAGTAAAAAATGGTGTTTTACACAAAAAAATCGCAATTATAGGCGATATGTTAAAATTTCAAAGAATTTTTTAAAAATTCTGATGACGTTTGCTATTATGTAAAAATACTGTAAACATACCAGCATAATATAGGGGAACAAATATGTATAAAGTTATAAGAATTGTGTACTAAAATAGGTGTTATACCGTATAAAAAAAACCGTTTATTATCCAAAGGTTATGTTAATCCAAGAAATCAATTGTGATGATATTTGCTACCATATAAAAATAATGTAAAATTACCTCCTTATTTTGTAGACAAATTATTCTGTAACTAGTTATCTTAAGCAAAATATGCAACAAGTTGTTGGTTTGTTTTTCTTTTAAGGCGTTTTGTCATCAACGCCTATATATGCAGCAAGTTATCTCATGTAAAATATGTTTTTTTTACACAAATTTTATTATGAACCAAATGCAAATAATATGTAATAAGAAAATACATTTTTTATTAGTAATTTTAAAGACATTTTGATATTGATTTCTACATTAAGAGTATTTTGCGAAGAAGCCTGGTTCAGACGAAGCGGCTCTACTATATAACAACATATATTTAATTTTCACTATACATATTAATAGCTTGATACTAAATATACATAATAGATACTAAATATATCCAATTATTTTTTTAAACTACTCATGAATTATCCTGAAGTATAAATTACTTTAATATTATACTGATTTTAGTTTACAAAATTTGTTTCGATTTTGAGCAGTATTAATGAGTTATAAGGTATTTTCCATTTTTAGTACCAGTAATTATCTATAAAACTAAAAAAACAAAATTGTAATAATTATCATTGTGCTTTTGGTTCCTATTAATTTTTTTTTTCAGCAAAGCACCATTTCCAACTCAACTTGATAGATATTATAGTTTTCATAGTATATGAGTGCAAATATCAAAATTTTTATTACGAGATACAGAAAAATACTAAGAAATTAAAAAAAAAAAAAGTATACAGAATAATGTTTCTTTGATTCATGGTCATTATCAATAATTAATAATATAATTTTTTATAAAACAATGTATTTAACATTAAAATTTTCATAACGAAATATTTTTCCTACATTAAACAGGTAAATTTACATTATTTTTATTTCTTTATAACACAAAAAACATTATTATGATTAACTTACAAGAACTGTATTCCTTTGAAACATTACATTTTATTTTGTTAATCACTGTATTTTACTTGAAAACCTTCACAACTTATGCATAATATTTTTTTATACTAAGCAGGTTGCTTAACACTATTTTAATTTTTTTTAAATATGGTAGCAGACAGTATCAGAATCGCTAAAAAATGTATTATTTTTTTTTAATAATTTATCGTCTTTTTACCATAAACATTTTTGAAAAACATCGTATTTTACTAAAAAAATTCTTAAGGATGTAGATTATTATTTTTCTGTGCTACTAAGGTAAATTTATTATTTTAATTTATCTCTAGATTGGAAGAAATCATCAGAATTACTTTTAAAAAATATATTTCTTTGATTAATATATCTCCTTTATTTTATATTATTTTTGTTTATACAACAATATCTTACATGAAAATTTTATTGTTTATTGGGCAACACCTAAACTATTTGATCGGTAAATAATAATAGTACAGTTTTATTCTATCAGAGACACAAGTTTCTCCTAAAGCTCTGGGAATATAAAAACGTCGATTATATCAAATGTTTGTGCATTTTTAAAAGAAAAAGGAAATTTGGATATTATATTATATGTATAAAAGGATAAAGCTTATTAAATTTCATAAAAATCGCAGATGATGAGTGACATAGTCTGGATAAAAATTATTTAGAATGACCCACTGGTAACACTGTTTGTTTGTTTTTGTTTTTTTTATTTATATTTTAATTTAAAATATGAATGTCCAGCGAAATCCTGCCAAACGTTTTTTTACTCTCCTTTGTAACCCCTCATTGTCAAATGGGTATTTAAAAATGAAGTATGAATTCTTGAGTATGTGTGTGTGGACGAGGGATACAATCAGAGAAGTGGTGAGTTTTATGGAGTAAAATGAATAAACATAAATATTTTATTCACTATACAGTATCTGCTTCAGGGAGGTAGGCTGAATGCAGGCTGACCCAAAATTTAATTTGCAATTAAAAAAATATAAAGAAATATATTTCCTGATGAATGTGAGGACTATTTCATCACTATACTATACTTTGGTAAGTAGATGCGTAAATTAATCATATCTAAAAGTTTTGGAATCCTTTCTATTTAAATTTCAATTTATATTAAAATCTAGTCACACCGACACGGACCGTTGGTAGCACTAACGACCTAGCCGTTGCAATCTGATCAGAATCTGGGACAGGAAACTGCTTCCTCAATGGTCTCTTCATGAGAGCCTCGACTAAAATACTTTTATCTTTTCGTTAATATTGTCTGTGAAGTCCTCGCTATGAACAGAAAGTGTTGGCCTTAATGCATATCTTTAGATGGCTTGAACAATGCAAGTTTCAATGTCTTCCATCTTTTTTTTCACTGGCCATGAGTAGAGTATGTCATGGCATGCTAAAATGTAACTGTAGATTTTAATTTATTGGTCAAAAAATCATATTTAGTAGTTAACATCATCATACAATGTTGATTTGTTAACTCAAGTTTTAAACAAAATTTGGAACTTTCCATTTTTCTTCTTGAACTCTCATTACAAATCATTTTCCAAGATATGATTCAATGTAGGTAAAGGATAATTAAATAAGGTATATGTTGAGTTAAATATGAAATACGCTAGTTAAAGAAAACAATAAATAAAAGATTTTGTCTTGCATTATAGCATAGTTGCATTTTTTATTTTAACTGTGGACCATTCTTAGCTCTTGTTGTCATTTTATTATTATCATCGGGATAGATACTGGATACAATTCATAATAATAAAGTAATTACTCAGTGAGATCCAAAAAAGTTGAAAATAAATATAAACCTATGACTTGGCGGGGATAAAAGATTTTATTTTCTTGTCAACATATTTTGTATTACTAGGCTTCAGTTGTAATCGAACAGTGTAGACTTTTCTTTTTATTTATTTACTAGAATCGTAGAATTTCTTTACTAGAATCGTCCCAAAGATTTTCCTGAAGCTAAAGGGGTTGTGAGAATGTAATCTCCCCTCACGATCACGGAATACGTCAAACACACAATTAAAACAAAACGTTTCTAGCCAGATGTGTTGAGGAGGCCCCTCACCTCCGGATTTAAAAATAGTACCATCTAGAATGGATATTTCATAAATAACAATAAACATTACAGGTAACCTTAAAATACCAAAGATAGTAAAAGGTAATACACAACACGATTTATATCCTCTCTTTTCACAATAAAGCACTCACTAATTCACTGTTTCTTTCTGTTTTAGAGGCATCGGAAAAAAAAGCCAGATGTTCCAATATTAAAGAAAAGCGATGAAATTTTAATGTATAGCAAATGTTTCATAACAAAATCTTCACTATATAACGGTACAACTACATAAATTTAGTAGATCCTGATCATCGTCCGATTATATTTGGGGTAGTGGAAATAGATCAATCGACTCGTACCAACATTCGTTTTTCTAGGGATCAAAGAAGCTTTGCGAAAAAGTTTTTATTGTTATATGAGGTAATTATGGTATTCAAAATATATATTATGAATAACAGATTTTTAAATTATACATGAATTGAGAAAATGATATAGGAGGATTATACTAATATAAGCTAATGAAGGAGGTAATGAAATACCTTATTTCGTGTTTGTAAAATAACTTTGTTTATGTTTGTATAGTTACATAATGGCAAATAATATTTTTGGCAAGCTCTGCAACAACCAGACCAGGGGCAATGGAACATTCAGAGGCACTAATATAGGCGGAGCCGCAATCGACGGAAATAGAAGTTGACATGTAGGCGGCGCCTTTATAGGTCCCACTATCTGGCGGTATTAATATGTCCTGTCGTTGTATAGGGTTTCCCAATTGATACGTTAATTACACCTTGGACAGCAGAGCACCTCTAAAGACTCTTCGAGCAAAACGGTTTAATATTAAAAATCGCGAATAATAATAATATGAAAATTGACTGTAAATACTTCAAGTCAATCCTTTAAAATCTCATCCATTAAACTTCGACAAATCTCACATTTATTGACAAGTCTCTATTTTACTATATCACTAATATGCATTCCGAAAGCTTCAGTTACGTTCTGACAAATTTTTATGTTTGGGGTAAAGGGGTACAAGTACTTGATCGTACCTGCATGGGCTTAATCAATTTTCTATTTCAATTTTTTTGGGGCGTAAAAAAACAGAAATATAATAAGAATATTAATTATACTATGTGAACATCTCATTGTTTCGATGCTTTGTTACATCGTTACTTGTGTTAAAAACCTCGAGCTGATAGGTATTAAAATCAATTTGTTTTATTAATTTCAAGGAGAGAGGGGGTGATATACCTCTTGATCACTGCTCTCTCCTCACGCCATTGGTTTTCATTACCCTCTTGTGTTTCATTACATTGTAAACTATGATGTTAATTCCATTATTAGGCAAGGTGTGGTATTTTCCTTAAATGGGTTGGATCTCTTATCTGTAATTACAAGTACATTTAGATTTTCTTACATAAAGCCCTGGTAGTCAAGTGACGGTTCGAATCCTGCCTGAGTATTTTTTTTTTCCTTCATCACTCCTTTCCTGATCATTTCTAACATACTTATCAAGAGGTGATGAAAATATTCTAACCATAGTGGAGGGTCAAGTTTCTCACTTCATGAGACCGCCACAGAAATAAAAGTCCACTCCAAAGGCTGGATTCGAACCGGTACCGCTGCAGTCACCAGACAGTCGCTTATCTCCCTCAACTACAAACCCCCCTGACCTGGGCGGGTTAACTTCTATTTCAGAATAAAAAATCGTCCTTCCCCCTTGTGGTAGAATAGGTTGTTAATCTGTAAGATATCCCCGTATTCCAGAATTAGAGAGGTAAAGGGTAAAAAAAAAAAGGAAAAGTTTTCTTACTCAGTACAATATTACTTTCCAGTTGATTTTTAAACACATTTTTTCTTTTATTAAAAATTTATCATATATTCATCGTTTAATCTTTTTAACTCCTTCCGGAAGTTGGTCTAGATAAGGGCCTTGGGTCCTTGAAAGCTAAACCAAATCACCGAGAAATCTATTCATTTTGCTTTAATTATTAATAGAAACAAAATAAATAGCTTTGTATTCATGATATGATATAAAATTAGTTTTCATAATCAAAATTTCCTCCTAATTTAAACCATCAAAATTTCCCACTACGTTTAAAACATCGAGGGAAAAATTGGATTTACCATGTTCCTATACTACTATTTCTTTTTTTTCTGCTTTTAATCCAATTTTCAGTGATTGTCGGGGAAGGTACGAAAATCATCCCTTATTAAATTGCATCCCTTAATTTTACTGAGGAAAGTACAAACGTATTTTCCGTATTTCGAAAAAACCTCGTACTATTCGACTTTAATTTCCTTTTTCTAGAGAGACGGGGCAGACTTATGTAATTGCCAATATAAATACAATATATATCTCATCCAAAGTTGTTTCAAGTATCTCATTTGATTTGTGTAACAAATACATAACACAATTTACTAATTCATGTTTTGTTTTTTGTTTTAGAGGGATCTGAATAAAAATGTTTCGAGTCTGGTTTAAAGAATAACTTTTTGTCAAGAATAATTTGTATGTTGTGGTAATTTATTTATATGCACTTAATAATATAAATTACTTAATAATATTAGCAATTTATTCGAAAAGTGTTGCAATCATAGAATAAGGATTTTTTCGTTTAACTATTCACTTATTAAAATTTATTCCTCGACTATGATAATAAAGTAACAGAGGATTTTAGCACTATAGAAATACTAATAAATAAATTTATTTTAATGTGTAACTGCGTAAGTCTTTTAAACTTAAATTACAAATTTATACCTTCGATATAAATATGGACTTTTGTTAAAACAATAACTACATTTTTGCGTTCATAAACGATGTAGCTTATCACTTTTTTAGACCTGTTGTAAATTTAATGACCTATTGATTGGAGTTATGTAATTGTAAGGATTCATATATGCTATTGTATTATAATATATTATAACGTATACAAATATGATCATAGTTACATTGGTATCAAGAGGAACATAGATGGGAACACGTTACTTTATTTTGGAACTTATCAGTAAATTTTCACATCCTCCATATTTATTACATAATACTCATTTTCATGTATTATTTCTAAGTCCTGGCGTTCTTTTAGGAATGTTGTTTGTAGGAAAAAATATCGATGACATCATTGAACTGTTGCCTAGAGCCCGTAACAGGGACGAGGTCAATGAGGGCGTCTTATGATAATGCAATGAGTTCTCAGGTGACTTCATCAGTCCTTTAACTAAAACTTCAAACACTTTCAGTCTTTCGTCGTATTTTTATTAAAGTTACAGGAGATTCCTAAATAATTTTTAACTAATCTTCCATATTGAATCTTATTCAATGAATCATATTCTAAAAAATCTAGTGCAATGCACGCATCACACACATTTCTCTTATTATAAAAATTAATTGTTCATGCAAAAAATAAAATAGTCGAACAAAAAATAATGAATGTACTCGGAATAATGAATGTGATCGGAAGAGTTTCGGCGGTATCGGCTTTTAACGGAGAACTCGTGTCTCTATTTTAATTTTGTTTCTCATATTATTATTTGAAATTCTTTTATATTTATATTTATCCATAGTTTATTCTGGCTAACAATGAGTACTGGTTATTTATTTCAAACATGCAAAATTTAGGGTACTCTGGAGAAAGATTTTTTTTTTTTAATTTTTGTTCCTGTCTTGCATTTCAGTTAGGATGAAGCCTATCTTACGTTAAATACCAGTTAATTGTACAATGATTCACCGAGTTTAATCAAAATTATTAGATATGTTTTTGAGGAAAATACAAAAGAAAAAGAGTAAAACCTATTTTCTAATGTGGCACTTTCGGTAAGTCGATTATAACGAAAAAGTTATCGTAACATCCCAGACATACATATGCCCTCAATGTGTAATTCCAGCTTCGTGCAAATTTCCGCTTTCAAGCTATGCAGTTCACATACATGCATATCTTGCGAGACTTGGTTACTTAGGATCAGGGGACTTCAAAAAGTGTATTTCCATCGAAAACAGAAAATTGAAATTTTTCACGATCACAATACTTCACCGTACCGTATCTATATTAGTGAGTGAAAGTAAAAATAAAAATGTTTCATGTTTCAATATGTAGATCTGCAATGGTTTTAGTAAGTTTAACTCTCAAAAAATACAAACATAGTTCCATCAAAAAATACGAAAAAAAGATTCAAAAGCATAAAACAGACGCTGACGTTTCATCGATGATATGAAATATTGAAGTTATTTTAAGGAGCATTAGTTATATCCAGGCTGTAGAGTATAGCACCTGAGTAAACAGTATGGAAGTGATCAGGAATGATATCAATCCTACCAAATATAGGTCATTGAATATTCCTAAAAAAAGAATTACTCACTTCAGGTAGCCACTTCTGGAAGGTTGTGGGCGTTTCTAAACTAATCAGAATTAATCTTGTAAATACTCCTGAGAAGGTTTTTCTTTCAAAACCAAATTTTTTTTGGACTATAGGGATCCTCTTAATATAGAGAAACTTCTATATAACGGACACCCATCGGGTAAATATAAAAAGTACACAAAATAAAACTAATAACACAATTATGTTCATGTTGTATTTCTAGGTTGTTTTTGAGCTTAAGCTTAGGCGCCAATATGCCCAAGGCCCTATTTTGTTAAAGACGTCTTCAATACTGATAATTTATCCACAATAAATAAAAACAAAAACACATTAAATTTTATTTACAATCTTATTAATAAATATAAAAGTTGTCTACAACCAAGTGTCATAATTAAGAAACTAATGGAATCTTAATTCCTTTTCCTTACCTTAGTAATGAATATTAAATATGTAAATTAGTAAGAAAGGAACGGAATTAGCCTGTGTGAGCAAGAGGTATCGAAAAGCCAAGTCACATAAGTATTTTATGTATTCAAAATAACATTAGATATATTTGCTACATTGAATAAAATGTGGATACATTACCCGACCGATGTATTGAAAACATGTTAACAACATTAAGATTACCTTACGTTTAATTCCACAACAATAACTTTGTTAAACTCATTTAAAAACAATATTTGATCCTTTTTCCCAACTTTATTCTTTTTAAAACCTCCCAACGTTTCGACCACTTAGGTCATTTTCAAGGATACCTTTACTTTGTTGTCATTTTCTCTTTTAAAATTCTTAATAATGCCGGCTAATTGCCTTTGTCCCATATACTTTCTTCTATATAATTCTTTCCTAAATTTAAAACTTGTACTAACCACTTTTCTTTCAATCATTTACAAAAAAAGTTTGCAAGTGTAAATGATAGAAAGAAAAGTGGTTAGTACAAGTTTTAAATTTAGGAAAGAATTATATAGAAGAAATTATATGGGACAAAGGCAATTAGCCGGCATTTTTAAGAATTTTAAAAGAGAAAATGACAACAAAGTAAAGGTATCCTTGAAAATGACCTAAGTGGTCGAAACGTTGGGAGGTTTTAAAAAGAATAAAGTTGAGAAAAAGGATCAAATATTGCTTTTAAATAAACTAAACCACTCTCAAACAAGAATATATTAATAAAAATTAATTTGTTAAACTCTTTACTTAAATGTGAAACTCCTTGCACTAACAAAACTCGCCCGCATAAATTAAACATGATTTCTTCCACACAAAAGATTGGCTGATGACCAAAGTGCATAAAGAATGCCGAGACATGACCCACATCGCAATTGGCTTCAACTTATTCACTAATCAGAGCGCAACCTTACGTTAATTTTGACCCAGCAGGTGCCGAGTCCAACAGTGTCGTTGAACTTTTTTTTCGAGTTTAGTCTAAAAACCTTAGTTTTTCCTTCAATCTTCATTTTGGTTCGCTTGTTCTCAATTATTTGTATTAATAAAATAACTAACAAGAACCTTCTTATTTTTTTTTTCTTTACTCAGTTATTGTCGCAATATATAACATCAACATTTCAAAATTAAACAATATCCCTTAGTAGTCAATATTTGTCATCTTAACTTTCTTCAATAAATTTTTATTGATATTATCATTCACTAACGTACTAAAAACATAGTATGCCTGTTATGTAATGATGGCATTCATTGAGATTTTTAATCAAGTAGTAGAACAGTTAGTGTATTTTCACCTAACAATTATTAATTAGGTATTGTTACTCTATACACATGATACGTTTGTGTTATGAACTCGAAAATAAAGCTATATTGCTGTAAGGCTCGTTTTAACAATCACGAAAGTAAGGCAGTGGGGCAGTGCGGCAGTGTCCTGTCTAGACGAAAACAATAAACTTGAGCTGAAACTGTTGGCAGCGTGTTGGGAAAAGGGCTATAACAGTTACCGCCCAATCACAATAATTGTTCATCTGATTAAAAACTTCAAATAGAATGAATTCCGAAATACATTAATATACGGGGAAAATGTTTTATCCCTCCCAAACGCCGTTACAACTAATAAGGTATTAGACTATTTCTGTGACAGTAGAATTACTGTCGTCAGTACTACCACGATAGTAAAAGCTATCACACCAGGGCTGCAATCACACACTTCACACCAATAGCCTTTTCAATTGTGACAAATGACACGCTTCAAGTTGAAAATTTTTTTCGCACTTATTATTAAGATATATTTTGTGTGGGGCGGCGAAATCCTTTCGGTAGATGTAGGAAAATAGTGAAACACCTTCTTTGATACGAATAAAGAGATTCGCCTTTTCAGCAACTGCTAAGAAAGATACCTTAGGATTAGGATAGCTTCAAACAACTGTGCAAAATTTAAATAATATCTGCCCAGGTTGGATACTGTGTTGAGCTGACATGGAATGACCCATTCATAAATTATTTATTATCCAGGTTTGGAACGACTGGAATATTGTACTAGGGCAACATTTGAGCATCATCTGCGAGTAGCTATCGCAGCGAGAATACTGTAAAATGCGATGTTTTTGGAACGCTGCTGTTGTTTAGTCTATCGCCTGCAGTCCTCTTCACTTCACCAGGCGGCATCATCGTTAAAAGAAAACCAACTCGCTAAATGCCCTCGTTAATTTGGCATATCTTCCGAGATAGAATTTGAAATAAATAACACATTATAGGTAGCGAATCTTGGCTGAGATTGGTATTTAACCTCTTTTGTATTATTTGTTTATTCAGCCAAATATATCAACTGCTATCCAAAAAGATGGTACCATCAATCGGACGGTATAATAACATACAAAAATAATAAATATAAAATTAATTTATATTATTACATTATTTTAATTATTCAATTGTTTTATAGGCTGCAACGGATTATCGGCTTAAACTATACTATTTTGAAATTATTTCAATTGAAATTATTATTTAGTTTTAAACAATAAAATTTGTTTTAGTCTTTTCATTATATTTATAACAATTCCCAAGGTTATATTTGTACACGCACACATACATATATTTTAAACCTATTTCCAGTTATTAGGATTTATCAGAAACAGTGATTGATTCATATTTACAAGTTCAGAGACATCGACAAGAGAAAATCCATTAGTTTTCAGAAGAAAATATTTTACTTGGTCTAGAAATTTTTTTTTTTTTTTAATGAAATGCTACGATATGTTGATTAAAAGAATAAAAGAAATGACTGCGTTCTGATTCTTTTCTCTAATCTTAACACAATGGTCGACTGATTCCGTCAACAATTCATATGTTAACAGTTTTTAGAGTTGTAACATTCCTGATTTGTGTTTCATATAGTGAAGCCAATTACAACCAAAGACTATTCCAGTAAAACAGAGAACCAATAAATAAATACGAGAATACCCAATTTCTTGTTTTCGCCTTTTTTTTTTAGATAAGTCAAAAGATACCGATAGTTATATATAGATAATGACTATTCTCTTAAAAATTATTTTCGTATTGATCTAATTTTTATTTTCTCCGATTTCTTCGTTCTGGTCTTAACGATCTACTAGGTTCGTAACTTCCAGTCGGTGTGTTAAGTTCTCTTGAGAAATGCTTATTGGAATCATATTTAGCTCTTCATGGTAAACAGATCGAGGACTACTTTTCTCCAAGGCCTTTTTCAGTTTTTTATTGATTTTTAAAAATTACTGTATAAAAAAAAACCCTAATTTAACATAATTACAAATGTAAATTGTAAACAAAATAGTTTATCAAAGGAATCCAGGGTGCTGGAAAAACCCCCGGTTTTTTCATTCATAAAGAATGATGGCTTAGTTTCTTATAATATTATAATGATCTCTTGGTAGGGACCTGGGTGGAGCCATGTTGGTAGATGGCTTATTTTTATCATAGCGAGTTTATTTTTATCACTTTCTAGCTTCTCCAGACTTTACTACATATATAGCTTGTATTTATAAATCATCCAACAACAGAGAGCTGGAATTCAAAATTCAATGGACGTTGAACGTTGTTCAGCATGTTGCAAAGAAGTTTTCTCAGATATTTTCTTTTTAAACCACAATTATTATTTCCCCTCTGCAATATTTATGATATTTGTTGATTAATCAATGAAAATAGTCTAAAATATATATTATTTCAATACAACTTCCAGATAAAACAGTTCAGATTTAAATTATTGTGCGAATTTAAAAATATCTGGGAGAATTATGGTTCAGATTTTAAGGTAGCAGATAATTTCAAATTTTCATATATGTTAATTGGCAATAATATATTTTAATTATCTTAAAAAATATTTTTAATACTATAACGAAAAATAAAAATGTAATATATATATTATATCGATTTAATCTAAATGTTTGTTTTTAACTATTAATAATAATAATGAATAATATAATGCAGTATTTTATATCAATAATATAATATTTTTATAGCACAAGACTTTGCTATTTTAAAAAAAATATTTAAAAAATCTGATAATATTTATAATATTTCTGATAAAATACTATCTGATAATAGGGTTTGAATAGAAGAACCACTAATATTTATATGAATATAACTTCAGCAATGTTCATAAATATTTATCTTCCTCAAACTATTATAGAGAATAATGATGAGAGATAGTCGACCGTGGATAAATTATTGGAGAAGATGGTTGGGAGGAGAGGGGGTGCGATCAAAATATAACACAACTAAGTTATTCCAACTTATTTGTGTTATATTTTGCCTTCACCCCTAAGCATCTTCTCCTCACATTATAAAGACTACCTTTGAAACAGGTAATTATTTCTAGTATGATTTAAATATCTAAAATAACTGGAAACCAAAAAAATAAAAAAAATTTTATTGCTCGATCTGTTGTAGTTTTCCAACAAATTCTGTATCGATAAAGCTTTTTGATAATTTAAATGATATTATACGATAGCCAAATAAATGAAAACCATGGCTCACTCATGCTCGGCTATTGAAATATATAATTTATTTTGTTTGTCAATTTTGTCAAAAATTCTTATTACATGTTTTTACTATCTCCTTCGAGAATTTTTCTATTTGTTTATGGAGTTCCACCACTCAAATAACCATATAAATTCAGACTTCGTGTGAATCTTGAAACCTTTCGGTACATTTTAAAAGCCATTGGTCAATCAATCTCCAAATTAACTGATTTTAGAGTGTTATTATTCAAGAAACGTTTTCTAGCCACATTAAGAGGCATCCAAACAAAAGCTCGTTAAGTTTAATTGGTCCATTCGTCAGTTTAAGAGCGTCCGTAAAGTGAAACTGCAAGTGCCCTTTCTCCTGTAGAGTTCTCCACTTAACACATTCTGGTATTCATTAATGAACCACCGCATTACGATGAATGCAGTAAACCCTAAAATCATCTAGTTCGTTGACTACATCCTATCTTTGATAAGAACTAAATATTTTTATTAAGCTATTGTAGCTAAATAAAACATTATGAACCATAGTACTTGTCTGTATTCCACACTAGCTAGAGAATTATAACTTATTTACTAACGTAAGGCAAAATAATTCATTATTTTGTTAACAAAATATATTAAACCTGCTTTAGACGTCATGGTAGAACTAATTAAATTTTCAAGTTGGTGAAATTAAATATTTCTAAGTCATTGTTAGGCGTCATTGTTTATAAAACTTCGAAAGTTAATCAATTATAAATAAACTGCATGTGATGTATTTAAAAATATGATACAAGGTTTTGAACTCTGCCAACCATAACGTATAAGCCGGAAATATGGCAGTCAGAATTAGCAGAGATACGAGAAATTGAGAGAATGGTTTAATGGGTATTAAAATGATCAAAAGTTGCCAGATCATATCCTTTCATGTGTCCTTTTCAACAGGAATAACTCCCATTAAAATATAAATTCAGGAAATCGTCAAGGAATTCAAAGTATTAAGTCAAGGATCCTAAATCAGAAATATTCTCACCGACGCCATTGAAACTAAATGGCATATTCTTCATTGGTCCCTCCGAAGCATATGGAAATATTGAACATCACTGAGAAATGGCGAAACATAGTCTGTAAGAAATTAAACTTGCCCATGATTTTTATAAAACGTAAGTACAAGAGCCCAAATGGAAAAAAAGACAGTTATTTCATCTCAATTTCTGATTACTTTATTGAAAACTAAGTATAATTACTAGTCAAAATTGATGAGTCTGCCAAGTATAAGTAATGGAATAAAAAATGACTGCTTATTCAAAACGTTAAAAAAATATATTTTTCATTCAGAGCTTTAAAAATTAAAGCTAAATTATCATTAAATTTTATTGTCTTTAAAATTAACAACACCGCTAGAAAATCAAAGGAAACCCCATTTAAAGTAGAGTAAATTTGCTTAAATATGTGCCCTTACAGACACATTTACGTTCCATAGTTCTCGAGATATAGCTTTTTAAAAAGCAGCATTTCATAAAAACGTTGTATGAGACGTACTGAAAGATCAGTAGTTAGTGAATTTATTTAAAGAAATCTATATGTCAAAAACTGTTCGTACAGATGTCTATTAGCACTCAAATTAAAGCTAGTTTACTATAAAGTAGTTTATGACGTTATGTTCGTTGGAGTAGTAGTTTTTATGATTTTTTTTCCAAAATAAATTCTTAAATTGTTAATTTCTAGTCGTTCGGATAAATATTTTGAAATATTCAAAAAAACTGCTACTCTTTCGAAGATGAAATTCATTTACTACTTTGTAGTACATTTAACTAGCATTAATTTGATACTATTGATGATATAAGCATAAATTGTTTACTATTATTGCAGGCTCCTTAATCAAAAAATCTTCAGTTCAGGAACTGGATCGCATCGCCTCGTTTTATGTCGTTTCTGTGCAACATTGCTAACCAATTTATAATCGGGAACCTTTTTACGTCACTTGAAATAGAATGAAGTCGTTATACCTCGATGGAAGAATATACCTCTTAAAATTGAGAGATTAAGATCCGACTTGAGTCGAATTCGACTTAATTTGCAGTGATGAAGCGAGCAATAACATTAAAATTACAAGAAGATGTTCTTTATTTATGATTTTCTAACAGCTGCTACTATCTCTCTTTCCTGTTACTATGAAGGAATTTCATTTTTTTTTTTTTTCATAAACCATATATCGCGACAATCATCTAGTACCTTGTATCATAGATCATTTAACTGAAAATTAATTGCTAGTTTCGTAAATTTATTATATATTGCATTTTTTCATCAACCACAACTAAATTTTTAAATGAAACAATAATTCAATAAATAGTTTATCTTGTAAAATA
Organism: Halyomorpha halys; assembly: GCF_000696795.3. Lineage (NCBI taxonomy): Eukaryota > Metazoa > Arthropoda > Insecta > Hemiptera > Pentatomidae > Halyomorpha > Halyomorpha halys. The sequence goes on from NW_027115007.1 coordinate 371,167, forward strand.
AAACTAATGTCAGTATAACACCGTTTTTATGATTGCATAAAAATCCGACCACTATAATTTAGAAGATTCTAAAACTATTTCTTTAATCTCTCAGAAAAGAGGCAAAATCATCAATCAAGGGATCATTAGGGCTGGAAAACAAATTAACACCAAATAGAGATATTACGTTCCTATTCAATAGATTAATACTCACTAACGTTTTTTTAGCCCTTATTCGTAATATTTCAATATATAACTTAATGATAATTGTATCTTTTTTCTTGTTTGTTTTTTTTTTCACTTTCTAGGGACATAGTACTCAGGTTTAATGGAAAAGCTTTTTTTTCACCTTTATTCAGGCGTGTAGAAAAAAAAAGTTATTATTTAATCGAAAGAATAACCATAGTAATAAAACTGATTTGCATTATAATTTTCATATTATAAAAAAAAAAAAAAATGTGACACAAATGTGTAGATACATTTAACATGCTACTTCCACCTGTTAGTAAGGATGGGATTCCGGAAGCAAAATATAGATATCGATTAACAATGTCAATACCAATGTTATTGGTATTTATTGAATTTTTTTATGTTGTCAAAAATAATTTACATATATGAAGTTCTGAGGTGTGTGATTATTTTTAGATAGTTAAATATAGCTATAATTTTTTTTTGGTTTTCTCATATATGTAATACATATACATACGTGCTTTTTTATAAATTTTGGGGAAAATTTTTTTTTTTGGAATAACTGATAAATCGGAGGAAAATATTGATATACTGATATCGATTACAAAATATCAATATATCGACCTTTTAGTTGTTACTTGCGTTTTCATTTCTGAGCTATAGAACGTCAGAACCATTAGAAATTTACATTTTGATAGAATGTGAGTTATCTACAAATCAGCGGAAGTAAGAGTAAAAGTAAAATCCAAGCAAACATCCGTGTTGGGTTTATCTTAACTATCCAAAGAGGTTGGGGCGACTGACCTCAGCTCCCGACACGGAACTCTACCGACCAGGCCAGAATGAGGATAAACATTTAGGTTTCTTGTGATAGCATTTCCTTAACTGGGACAATTGATAAGTTTTTTACGTTAAAGTTTAAAGCATTTACAAATCGATCTCTATAATAAATAAGTCTTTTGCTTTACATGAGCTTTTTAATAGGTTCAGGAACTCTAATGTGAGGTAATTATATAATACATCAATGTCTAGGCCTTTAAGAATGTATTTGTCTGCGGCGGATCAATCTACTTAAAATATTAAATATAATAAATTATAATTATCCAAAAATAAATAAAAATATTTAAAAAATTCAAGATTAAATCATTCGAATTTAGATAAACATTATTAAAAAATTTATATATGGTTAGTGAATAACAAAACAGCCATTTCAAGATTACTGTTTTGAATAATATTATCTCTAATTTTTACAAAGTTCATTATTATATTAACTTGTTATTATCATTATTATATTAAGTTTATTATTATATTAACAATTATTACATATGTAGAGGGCATGATAGATGGATATTTAATTTTTTTTTTTTTATGAGTCTCTACATAATCATGTCTTTGGCCCCACAACTGTGATTTACAAAAACTTTACAGATAATGACCCTTTAAAATCATTAAAAAAAAAATACAGTAATTAAAAACAAAGATTATAAAGCAACAAAAGGAATTTGAAATAAACTAAGCATAATGAACAATGACTATCACTTCTAGCACATAGAAATGGATGGCTGTTTGATAACTTCGAATCAAATATTCATTAGCATAACATAATAAAGTTAATTTTTCTTACTGAGCTGTAAATATTTTTAATAGATCAAATAATACTATAGGAATTAATTTAAATTATCATACAACTTGCTTTATAAAGTTTGATACTTTACTTCGTGAGATAATTATCTATAATTAGTTTTGTAAAACTCACAGAATGCTGTTTTTGTGTGCATCAATTTCTTGATGTATCTAGAAATATTACTACCTAGCATCACTAGGGATAGCAACAAAACACCCATTGGTGGAGTTCTTCGATACAAAAGTCTTTCCAGGAAAGCAAAGCTTTTGTTAAACAAAACAATAATCAGGCCAGTAGTAATGTATGGCAGTCAGACGTGGACTCTAACCAAGGATAACAGAAGAGCTCTACTGGTTTGGGAGAGATAAGTCCTGAGAAAGATCGTAATGACTATTTTATTATATTAGTTATATATTTTATATATTATATTAATGACTATTTTTTTCGAAAAGTATTTTTCTTTTAAACCTTTCGTTGTTTTAATGTATTGAAAAAAGGGGGAAATATTTAGTAATATTAATGAAATTTTTCAATATTTTAAGAATGTTATTGATGAGCGTAAATCATGAAATGGTATGCATGTACCACTTATCATTTCATGATTTACTCTCAAATTTGAAATCTGTATTTATTTATGTCTGAATTTACCACAGTATTGAAGTGTGAACCACATTATACTCACAACTTCTACTATTCTGATGATGAGATAGTATATCGCTGTATCGAATATCAATGCAGTTGTGTAATCTTAGGCACAGGATTCTTCCAGACCTTCTCACCTTATTTCAGGATGTTCTTTACTCCGTAATAACTTTAATTGGTCTTATTCTTCTTCTTTCATATTATCGTTATCTAAGAACCGGAGCTACATCCTTCTTTCCACATTATTTCAATCGCATTCAAATTCCATCGATATTTAAGTCATTATGGATTTTTTTGCATCCGAGCTGTTTTCATAGTTCGTTAGATTGCTCGGTCCAGATTTGATTAACCTGAGAATGGGTTTTGTACCTGACAAGGTACAAAAATAAATGCCCATAATAAAAAAAACTAGACGGTCCATCAGGATTTTTATGTTGATACAACCTTACCTTGTACCATTGTAGAATTCATCAAGTTGATGAATAAATGACCAAAATACGTGATAGTTCCAAATAGTTTTTAACATTATTTTTTTTTTAAATAATCATTCTTCCAGCGCCTCAATTATTAAAGTAAATTGAGAATCATCAAACCCATCAGTCTTAAGTGAAAAGTTATAATTAGAAGTTCATAAAATTATATGGGTGTATAGAAATTTTGAAGTTTTTCTAGAGGTTCTTGGACTGTGGGAAATTGTACAATTTAATAATCAAAGGCATATCAAACCCACAACTTACAAATAGTCATCCTAACCGAAAGAGAACAAATACTAACAACGTTTGTAAAAAAATATTGAAACTAACAACTAGTTACCGGATTTTGGTACAATAAAAAAATGAAAAAAGTGCAATAAAAATTGAAAATGTACTCAAATCCTTCTATAGTAAACTTTGTTGTCTAATTTATTATAATTATAAATTAAGTTTATAAAATTATATAACTTTTTTTGAGTCAAATTAAAATATTTATGCAAATATACATAAAAAACTTTAAAGGTTGGGATTCAATTTTTCAACTTCTTAAAACTTACTCACTTTTTAGAAAATGTAGAAAGGAGTATTCAAAAATGTTCTTTCAATAAAATTACTTCTGTTAATTTCCCTAAAATTTCACATAGCATATTCTTCCGCTCAACTTTTCAATAGTGTATTTATACCTATATTTGTATTTTACATATATTTATTTATGTATTCAGGGGAGCGAGATGGCACAGTGGTAAGGCACAATACTACTAACTCCAAGTACTCGGGTTTATGAGTCATTGGGGTTCACATTATTATAAATGTATTCATATGAATATACCATTAACCATGAAACTAAGTAGTTATAAGTAAATGCAGAAAAATTTTCATTAATGTATATTTAAATATTTCATTAATGGTATTTATAATACCAATTTAATTTTTGATAAATTTTTATTTATAGAGGTGATATAATATGAAAATATAAAAAAAAAAAAAAAAAAAAGATATTCAAATTCAAATAATCATAACAATATTAGATAGCAGAATTATAGACTAGTGGTGGAGTGGGAATCCAAATTAAAAACAATAGCGCTGAACGTACGTTCTCTATAACAAGATTGTTCTAGAGAGACTTTTTCACAGTTAACTGAAATCGAGGTCAATACTATTCTAAGAACATTCGCTACTTGTTTTTACTTTTTTTTTTTTTAGGTTGAAAAACGCTTTTCAATTGTAAATCAATGCATTTATTGCCTTACCTCCAATTTGTAAATTTTAAACTATAAATTAAATACAGAAAAACTAATTTAATACATACACCTATATCTGTACTATATGCGCAATTTATTTCAAGCAATTAATTGTATGCAATATTGTGTAGAAAAAAGCTCAAAACGTGTTAAATTGTGAAAAACGTCCTTCCAATGTCTTTTCCATAATTCAAAAGTCGAAGTTTGGCGGAATTTGAAGCTAGGCAACAGAAAACAATTTCACGAAAACCCGTTATCTTCAGATGACAGTAGAATTCAACTAAAATAATTTTAGCAATTAGTAAACATTAATATGATATATATTGAAAGATTTACTGTTGTATACCCAATCCAAAAAAAAATACAATAAGTATTTCGAAAACTAGACGTTTGCAATATTATATGAACAGTCGTTGAATTAGTCATTAATTGCAATCCAAAAATAAGATACTTCTGACACAATCAATCAGATTATCTGTGATTCAGGTATCAATTTATGAGTCACTATCAACAAAAGTTCCCACTTGCTGTCGTCACATTGACGATTAACTTACCTGAGATGATGGAAGAAGCTTCAGTCATAACTGACTCATCAAACACAAGACTTTTGTTAATATTGAGGATTAGTAAGCCTGATCTTGGGAGTAATTCCTCTTTTACTTTTAAACAAACTTCATTCGACATAAACTATAATTTTTCAGTAACAATTTTCAATTGAATATCTGTGATTAAGTTCACCTCAGTCCATGAGTCACTACTACCTAGCACACTCATTGCTACGCTTCAACATCTTTATGCTACGAGTGAACGACATAGAGTGTATAAATATTTTATTAATTCCCACTGCATTAAGGAATATGCTTAAATCAATTTGCGTCATTTCAAAATAAATACTACTTGGCTGTTTCACGTATTTCTGTACATTCTATTAGTATTTTTAAATCTATCCTAGTAAATATTGATATGTTGCTGTTCTAAAAATAATCTAAATAATGTATAAAAAAAATTCTGTCTATTCGCTTGATAATTTTGCCTGCCCCTCCCGTTACCTTGTAATATGCTTTTGTTGCTTACAATATGATAAACCGGACAAAGGTCTTCGAGACCCATTTTTTACATAAAATACATAATAAAATTAATTTTCGTATCTTGATGATGAAATCACAAATCATCATTGATGTATTGACATGTTTTTTTTCCCCTTTAAAGTAAGGTAAAAATAACACTGTGAAGCACAGGAGATAGGAAAAATATATTTTTTGTTTTGCTCGATTAAAATTATTTCTTAAACAAAATAAAATATTTAAAACAAATGAATTCAAATAAAAATATTCAAAAAGTATTAAATATTAATATTTTTTCTTCATTTATGATTTGATTTTGACTTTCCTGTTGTATTATTCTCTTATACATTTTTTTAAATCAAAGTCAGTTTAGTAGTTTTGCGGAAAATTAATTTTGACCTTATTTCAGACAAATGTTCTATAAATCCTAGCTTCAACACTAATTTATTTTTATCTAATAATCCAGTGTTAAGATCGAAGGGATTACCACACATAAACCATGCAATCGATATACAGATGGATCTCCATAACACCAGAATGAGGTGCTAGTAATCAATGTCTGTGCCTTGAACTTAACAAAAGCGGAAATAGGGGCAGAGTTATCACAATTTTTACTGATAGGCGGCCATTTATGCGCTGAGTAATTATGTAGCTCGTTCAAAATTGATACAAGAGTGCAACATTAATGTGAGCTCATCTTTCTTAGGCACGTATCGAATGGGTGCGTGGACATACAGGAATTAAAAGTAACGGGAAGGCAGATTATCTTGCCAGGAGCATATTTATCTATGCAAAGAGAGGCATTAAAGCGATTGCTGAGAACTAGGCTGAACATGATCAGCACAACCCGGAACATTATTCAAAGTCACACACGCCCAACTATCCATATATGATATTATGTCATATTATTTATTATCTTATTTTATTTGAAATATATGCGTTGTTAAACATATGCACATCAACTATTTAAACAACTGCAATGTTATTCTGAACATCACTTTGTAATACATTTCCATTACAAAATATCAGTTGTCAGCTTACAACTGAAACATATCAAATCAAGATTTTCTGGTTCCGTGTTATTTCGATTTTCTAGTCTAAAATGTTAAAATGATTAAAACATTGCTAATAAGGGAAAGAGGAGACTTAGGACAGTTAAATAGAGCAGTATTTAAAAAGCTACTGAGATTAAAAAACAGTGTTAAGCCCGTCACTCCCGCCCTCCATGGTAGCCTTTCTTACCTGACTTTTCAAACAGACAATTACAGCAAGTAGCTTGGTCATTGTAAAACATGTCACAATCTCACAATTTTTTTTTTTTTTTTTTTTTTTTTTCCTATTGTGAGACTTTAAGTCTCACAATAGGAGTTCATAACACTAACAAATCCATCCTTTCCGGCCGGACTCGCCCCACTAAGATCTCCAGCTATATCACTTTTAAAATATTTGCTTAAAACGGGAAGAGGAGACTTAAAGATAGTTTAATATTTCAAAAGTGGAGCCTTAAGATAGTTTAATATTTCAAAAGTGGAGCCTTAAGATAGTTTAATATTTCAAAAGTGGAGCCT
>NW_027115007.1:378001-389749 GCF_000696795.3 Halyomorpha halys
TTTCAAAAGTGGAGCCTTAAGATAGTTTAATATTTCAAAAGTGGAGCCTTAAGATAGTTTAATATTTCAAAAGTGGAGCCTTAAGATAGTTTAATGGAGCAATATTTAAAAGCGGCTGAAATTGGAAAACCGGATGAAACCCTCCTCTTCCGCCCTCCGTGGTAGCCTTACTTATCTGTATTTTAAAAATGCAATTAAAACTCGATTGAATTTATTAATATCATACATTTTTCCTATATAAAATAAAATTGCTATTTGCATAACATATTTTTATCATCAAATATCTAAAAACTTTAATTTTTGATTTGGGTGTATTTCACTTGTCCTAGTAGTAGTAGGAATTAAAAAATATAATTTGATTGAGGGAAGTCTCCGTTAACTAAATGAATTTTTTCTTTTATTCTATTTTATTTATATTATCTAATAAACATTTTGTTCTAATCTACTTATTGAGAATAGGAAGCGTTTTAGTTTACATCTGATCTAGGACAATATCCTCTACCTTACCTAAAGAAGTTCCAATTAAGAAAAATGATATTATGAATTACTTTTGTAATATGAATATGTTGATTTTTTTTTAAATATTCGAGACCTCTAATCGTAATTAATTTTTGAAGTATATCTTTGTATATATTTATTGATGTATAAATATTTTCAGTGTAATATAACGTTTCTCCTAAAATCATCTTCATTAGTCGCGCTGTGCGATTCTCCAATTTCGATTACTTTGTTACAAATATATCACATAGATTTATTCTGAATGAGTTCTTATAAAAAATGTTGGACGTGGTATATCAGGCTTAGAAAAGAAAGATAATACCGCAACGGATGGAAGATAACACTGTGACGAACAAAATAGGAATGTCGAATGTTTGCTGTTGAACGAAGAAATAACTAACAGGTAATTTGTGTTGTACATGAGTCAAGCAAACGGAAAGATTTATTTACCTGTCATTATTTCATATCTATAAATAAACTTGCATTCCAATTAGTAGATCCGGGCCGCCCAAGAGTAAAGGTAATATAAAGATTCTTAGAGGAAAATTACTACTGTAATTCATTAATTGAAATTATTACTTACCTTGATGATAGACATTAATTCAATGATTCATCATCTAATAAGCGAAAAACATTACTTTTTTTTTTATTGCCCTTTACCTACTTCTGATAATTTAAAAACTCCCCTTCTACTGCATCTTAAGGAGACCTTTATAACATCATGTCATAATTTATGTTAGTTCTAGATATTTTCTTATCAATAACTAGGTAATGGGGCTCACCTTCTTTTTTTATCAAACTTCTACTTAAACCAAAATAAAAATTTAATTATTCCTTAATTTTTGCTTTCTTTGAGGTGCCCATGAAAGCGTAAGTTGACAGAAGGAGGGATTCGTTAAATTTTTTATGCATTCAAAATATGTATAAAATTGCAGTTCTGGCAATAGTCAGATTCTCCACTCAAGTTGAGTGTTTGCGGCTTTAGCGCACTTGCTCAGCCTCCACTGGCTCACTACCAGTGCGGCGAGAGGGATGCGCTGGGATCTTTTGAGCTCTGCTCTCCCCTCACACGTGGGGGATAGAGTGGGCTCAGAGATCCTCAGGTTCATTGTGTAAATATTGTATATAAGAGTGTAAATGTGACTTGAGATTATATTATTTTATCAGTGTGTTATTTTATTTATTTATTATTTTCATACACATAGTTTGATTATGTTCATTTTGTTTATCCTTCTGTTTGTATATATTTTAAGAGAGATTTTTTTTTTCATTCATTTATTTTTTTTATTCTTATTTTATTTTATTTTAGTATGATTGTGATCATTCATCACTATTACCTATTGCCCACAACTGTGTGGCAGATTGTAATATCTGTCAATAAATAAAAAAAAATCTATAAAGTCATTCAGCTATTAAATCTCTTAATTTCGGCAATTTTAAGGCCTCGTGAAACTCTAACGTTTTATATCTATTCATTAGTGTCAATTTTACGATTTATCGAAACAACATTTTCCAATGATTGTAGATGATTTCTTGTAGACGTGGCAATATGGGAGAACAGTACCTAGTACACCTAATAATAAAGTCGGACATAATAAACTAACGACTTTTTGGGCAACGATATGTTGGAGGCTATTAGCAAATAATTCAGTCTATATAATTTCAGTTTCACTGATATATTAAACATTAATCACTCTTTTTTAAGATTATTTAATTAATCAAATAAATCCCTACTTTAGTCAACTTACACCTTCAGGAGTACCTCAGAGATGTAAACAATTTATTAACAATTAAATTTAAATAAAATAAAAATAATAATTTAAATAGTTTAAATAAAATAAATTTTAGTCTAAAAACAATTTAAATTTCTTTATTAAATTCTTCTTTAAGTCCGACGTGTGGGGAAGGTTAGAAATATTCTTAAGATAAGTTATAATTGTGAGGGCCTATATTACAAAATAGGGTAATTTGTGGACTGAAATTAATGACCTGGGCAGAATAGCCTGCATAAAGTTTTTTAAAATTGATGTGGTTCTAAAATAGTATTTGAGATTGTCCTTGAGGATGGCCAAATTGGCTGAAACGTCGGACTTAAATAAATAAAAAAAAGTTGTATAAAAATTATTTTATTTAAACAATAATAAACAGTCTAGAGAATGTGTAAAGATTATATATAAATTAAATAATAGTTTTAGTTTTGATATAAGCTCGATAACAAAAGATGAGACTCATCAGCTAGCCATTCCTAAGACTGTGTTTATGATATTATTTATAACTTTTTCATTTATAATCTTAATTTTTTCTTGAGACTGGTATTTTTTTAAAAATAAATAATTCAAATTTTATCCATTATAGTCTCAAAACCTTTTATTTCTCTTATAAGACCTGTACAAAGAGTTGTGATAAAAGTTTTAAGGAATAATGCCTGATGATAAATGATTTTGATTTTGTTTTGAGTGAATATTTGACTAATTACAAATTGATGTTTTTGACCTGGGCAGAATAGCCTGCATGGAGTTAGAGTTTTTTAAATTATATAGTTTCAAAGTTGTATTAAGTAGATTGTCCCTGAAGATGGCCGGATTGGCCGAAACGTCGGGCTTATAAGAGAAATAAGGTTTTGAGACTATAATGGATAAAATTTGAATTATTTATAACTTTTTCTTTATTATCATTATTTTTTTATTTATTATTGTCGTGTATTAATTTTTTTTTCTTATTTTGTTATCAATTAATTTATATATTTGTAAATATGGTATGAATGAGCTCTACAATCCATATTACCATTGTCTAAAAATATGACGTAATGTTAAATTACACATAAAAAAAAGATAAGACAATTCCAGAATTAACAGAATTCATGAAACGGAATTATTAAGGCCTAATGCAAGTATGAAGAAATACGAGCTTTTTCTGGAAATGTAATTACCGAAATGAAGATAAGAGGATATAGAAAAAAAATTTACTGTGTAAAGGAAGTTCCTTCTTCCCTTTGTGAAACGAAAAAACTACACCCTTCTGCATTGGGATCGATATTTATTTTTTTTAGTTCTTCTGTAATGTGTTGGCAATGTATGCATATTCATGGTGTTAAAACTTGGCACAAGGTCTCAAAGTTAGTCATACCAGAGCTTACTTGAAGGTTGTTAGTATTGTAGAATTTAATATTCATTAGATTTTTCCCTTGGCAGTAACAAGAATCTGTACCTGATTAAAATCAAAGCAAATTGTAGCAAAAATTGTATACAAAAAAGTCATATCAGTAATCTCCGACAAAAAACATTTAATTTCTACAGAAGCAATTATTGATAGTTACAGGCATTATTATAAGGTAGCAAAATTAAAACAATAGAACTTAAACATAATTCGAAGGACAAATTTAGTTTTGCTGTTGGTTTTTAAAGAGAAATAAAAATGAAAGAGCTTTGAGAAATAATAATGCTTAAATAATTCTACATTTGGCTATTTATTGAGGCCAAGAGACAAGCCCATGTTAGGAAATTGCTCAACCATTCTAAAGGTCACTCCTACTCGGAGCTTGGAATTTTTTACAACCTGTCGGTTTCATCATTAACTAAGCTTTCTTATCAATTTGTATTTAGACTCTTCATTTCTGCTCAAAATATACAACAGGACATAAAAGTAAAACTTATAAAACTATTGATACATCGGGAGAAAGCATTAAAATTAATACACAGGTTTAATTAAACCAAAGAAACAGGTTTTAAAGAACAAACCTCTATATGGAAAATATAAAGTGAGCTCAATTGGGCAATGTTTTAAGATAAGGTATAAAACCTTAGCACTATATTTTGTACTTGATACATTTTCGCTTATTGCTGGAAATATTTTCCAGTTGTATTGGAGTTATTTTCCGGATCTATTCTGCTATCAGAGATTTTAACTGCCGTATAAATCTAAATTCATAAGTCACTGTATAATACGTTTCGATGCATTTACATCATACTTACGCTAGAACGTAGCATTATCAACCATGACAATAAATGGTAGCCGCAGGTTTGTAAAAAACTGTAACAAAATTTGTATTTTTTCTTTGGGCATGGGGCTGTTGCTACTTTTCCTATGAGTTAATCCAGGCCTGAGCATTAATGATTGTACTTTATAGTTTATATACTTGTATTTATGAACCAATACTATAAGGCTTCCTTATGAAATTAACATAATAGTTATTATCACTAAATACTTTCAAACAATTAAAAAAATATAATTTTAAATATTACAATTTGTAGGCTTTGTAAAAAAACATTAAATTCAGTGTTGGATACTATATCCATATTCTTGGTAAACCACCTTATCTATTATTTGAACTTAAAAAAAAAGAGAAGATTTTTTGTATATTCCAATATTCTTTGTAAGATTTTTAACTTATTTTTTAACAAGGATGGTCAGAACATTGTTGAAATCCGTAAATCTAGAAAACCAACCAACAAGCTCATTATCGAAGTACAAGTATCACTGTCTTCTTACAAATAATATTTAAAATGCTTTCTACTTCCAAACGTTCGAATTTGAATGATGTTTTTCCATTTCTGCGTTTAACTTAAGTGAAATGGAGGTTCTACTTAAACTCGAAAAAATTCAAATTTACAAGGCCTTTGAAAGTACAATGATTTTATTTTTAAAATATTAATGTTTTCCTCTCACAATATAATCGAGTTTAATCATCAAGAAAACAACTTCAAAATTTCACAGGCAAAAAAGGAGTTAGAGACCTTTCGAGTATTTTGTTTCTTCATTCACTTGCTGCATCTTGGATCAAACATACTTGAAAGCTTTCTCATAGATCTTTCTCTGCACTTAATAGCCTTCAATTTTTTCTTTCGTAAATACTCTACCTTATCCTTTTGTAATATTTTTAAGCTGTTCATAAAGCATAGCTTTACTAAACCCCTATCCTTACGTTTTATTTTCCCACCTTATCTATGTGAACAAACTATTTCTGAAATAACTCAATCTGTCGTCGAACTACGATTCTCTGAAGGGTTTCACAAACAAAAAAATAAAAGACGTTTTTCCCATTTAAAGAATCAGGAGGAAGATACGAGCAATACAAACAATGACATTATGTGTTTAAACCCTGACATTTTCTTCGAAAGCTCTAAGATAATCCTCTGGCTGTATGTAGAGCTCTTTAAGCCGAATGTAAAAATACCCCTAAACTTAAAACCGACGGAGATTACTAAATGGACCCCCGTTATAGGATTTGGATCCGATTCATTTTCTAATTACCGCATTGTTATAACTGCGTAATAACTTAGAAATTACTTTTACTTGTTTAAAAAAAAAATAAATAAAAGTAAAATTGTAGGATAAAAAATCCCATGCACTCCAAGAAGAACAACATTATTTTTGCTGAAATAACCCACATAATATATTTTTTGGGGGAAAACCCGGATAATAAATAACATTAGATATTGTTGAAGTAGGTAGGTATCCAATGCTGTTTGATCTCCCAACTTCAATATATCATCGAAATTAAATCGCTTTTTTCCTTTGCCTGGATTGCTTTTTTTTGTGTGTGTTATGATCTCCTGTGGGATTGTGACATGTCGTACATCGACCAACCTACTGGCTATAATTCTCTGTTTGAAAAATCAGATAATTGTTCATTCTAATAACAATTTAGAAGTAAATTTAAATTACTACATATTAAATATTTAACAGATTTAAACCACAATTTACTGGATAGTAAGAACAAAAATGGATAGCTTCTAGCAATGCTAAAATAATAGATAGTGTAAAAAAATACATTTTTTTTTTCATACCCTCCTGTAAAGATTTTAGTGGGTATTTGGTACTTACATATAGGAGGTATGCCATATGTATAGCTGGGTGTGAAGGATACCTTGGATTGCCTTTTAGTATCTTTGTATCTTTGCAACCATCTTTGTAAAAAAATACACCGTGGCAGCCTTTTTTATGTTACCTTTAAAACATACAATTATAGCGAGTAGACATGTCACAATCTCTCAAGATCATATCACCAAATCAACAGAAAGCCAACCCACCCCGCTAAACCCCGATTTGGGGACGGTCCTATATCAGCTTTGATTTAAACAGGATTAGCATTAATATTAAAAAGGAAGAGGATAATTAATTTAGATAAATCAAGGAACATTGCAAAAGTGGCTAAAACTGGAAAACGACATGACCAAGCATTTTTTATAAATTCTTCAGCAAAGTGGTTGCAACTTATAGGAAATTTCATTTTCCGATTTTGTAAATTTATTATTCAATCTCATTTTTGTGCCCTCCTCTATGTAAAATCAAGGCAGTGTTCACTTGTTTGACCACAAAACACATCTTCATGATGCTGGCCAGATTTCAAGAACAACTGAAACGGTTAATGTTACACCACTTGAACTTCATAGAAATCCAGGACAAGACCTGAGGAGAAGACGGTAATTGTAACCTCCAGGTCATTCCATCGCGAAGCGTTTCATCAACAATGAGGTTTTTTGCAAATTTTTGTGTTGTGTCTACGACCATTCAACATTTTGCACACAAAAAAAATTAAGGCATGTAGATATTGCATTGAGCCTGATACTTCTCAAATCTTGATATATGATAAACAGCTAGATTATTTCACATTCCTTCTGCAAGAATGAATTGGATATAATTTATGGAGCAATCCATATAATCTTTTTTTTTCGGCAATTACTACAACAAGACAAAAAAATAATACTAAATTCAAAGAAATTCGATAGTGAAACACTGTCAGTGTTGACCCAAATGATAATCCCATAAGGAAAGTACTATGAATAATTAAAAATGAATCGATACGATGATAGTTGTCTTGTCACCAATGGACGTCTCAATAGACAAGTTGGCGATACTGATAAAAAGATATTCCTAGCACTTTTGTAATATTACAAGAAAATCTTGTACATCAGTGAAAATAATGTAATCACTCTTCTTGACCAAAAAAATATTTGTGATCAACTATTTTGTTCGAGGTGAAAAATATTGTTAAATTAAATTTAAATTTTCAATAGACATCAGATAAAGGATTCATAATGAAGATTGGAACTGGTCCTAAATTTCACAAAGGCGGGAAAGAAGTCCTTAAAAAGAAAGTAAGTTTTGGGTGGGAGAAGGAAAAGTAACAGAACATTTAAAGTAATAGAAAATTTAATAATTGCTAAAATGGTTTTTATTATTATATTATAGTTTCATTGTTTTTGAAATTTGTAGAAGTATCATAAAAAACGAAGTATCCCAAAACCTCGTTGTAATATAAATATTTTTTTAAATATAAAAAAAGTTTGGAAAGGAGATAAAAAGATGATCACTTAATATTTATATAAGATAAATTAAACCTTTCCGAAGTAGAATAATGGTTTATAAACATGAATAATCACATATGAACAACAGAATATATGTAAATTACAATTATGCAATTTGAGCAACACGTTGTACACAATTACATGAATAGTTGTTTAATTTGATGGAGAGTGATCCGTTATGAGGCGAAGAGGGGGTTCTTCCCTAGTAATTATTAAATAATTTTTTATTTTATTATACTATTCATTAGAGAAATTATAGTTTACACTATCACTCATATTATTGATAAATGTTGATATGATTGGCTTGTTATAGCTAAAATGAGAAACCCAAACATTTGTTTGAATGTTTTTAATTATGTCTTGCAAATATTGCGTCAATTGTTGGAGTTAGTGTTCCAATTACAATTTGGAATTAGAACTCATTTCAAAGAGGAGCTATAAGCGTCCCCTATATATAAGCGGCAGAAAAAATTAATTCCAGAATAATTAGAATAAAACAGTCATTAGGTCAATTCTAGCAGGAACATTTTATATTGTAATAGGAGATTATGAGATTGCAGTAGTTGACACAATCGGACTGAATCAGTCGGGGTTATTAAACTCCTCTAGCCTCCTTATCTCCTATTATAATATAAAAAATTACCTGTTAGAATTTACCAGAGGTCGAAATCAATTTAATCCCGTATATTTTTTTGTTTTAATTGTCGATAAAGAAGTCTTGCTTCAAAAATTAATAAAACACATCATGCTTTTCTTCCCCCCAAAAAAGATGTCATTAATCAGGTTTTATTGTATATATACTCTAACATTCGTGTACTAAACCAATGCATTTCTTTTTTCTTTTATTTACTAAAAAAATTATTCACCTTATTTGCTCATTGACACGAAACATTTCTCTTATTTGTTTTGACTATGATCACGTTTCCAATGTAGACAGACACATTAAACTCCCTTATAAGCTCAATATCATTGAATCCATATTTTTTTAAACTAGCATATAAGAGATATGTAGCAAATACTATTATAGAGCATATAAATTCGATTTTGACACAATAATATTATACGGTCAATATTATTCAGTTAAATTGGGCTTTGAATTATCTTTAAAGTAAAAAGTACAAGTAACATAAGAAAAAAAATCAATAAACTTAAGACTAAAATTGTTTATTCAATTCTTCCTATGAAAAGGAAACGTTGAGTGCATACTAATAAGGACTCATAAAGAAAATATAAAACATTACGGGATGTCTTAAAAAAATTTCACGCTTAGACTTATTTTTAATTATATATTTATATACATAATTACAAGCATGTCTGTGCCGTAAAAATGTTCTTAAAATATCCCGTCATTTTTTTTCATTCTCTTCGCCCGTCCTTATTTGTATGCACTCATTGTCTCCGTTTCATTAAAGACGTGTGAATAAATTAGTCAAGGGAAAAAATAGTAATAGCTATTTGATTTCATATTGCGAAATCATATTCACTTTGTTCGCAATGTGGTTTTAAAGGTACATTTTACGATAAACTGCAGTATAACTAAAGGATATGAAATATAGAATTATAATGCATATTATAATGGAATAATATCCCAATTTTTAAGGAGTATCTACATAATATCTGATGTATCAATACATACTTTGTTTATGTACAATAATATTCTAATCTGATTATAAAAAACAACATTCTAAAGTTTAGAGAATCAGCTATTTCTATTTTTACTAGATTAAAAAAAAAATGTAATCATTACTATATATTATATTATAAAAAAATTGTTTCTATATGAATGGCCATAACGGATAAGAGTCGAGAATATAAATAGGTATATTCTCGGTAATTAAATAATATAATAAGGAACACCCATAGTTATTTAATCTGTGAGAGACTGTCTAAAAATACACTTCAACGTCACAAGCCATCATTACTAATTACAATATCAAATGCGAAGATCCAGGGAAAACTAAATCCATTTATAGCAGCCAGCCTTGAATAGATGAATTAACATAATTTAACATTCATGCACTAATTGGTTGAATATTGTCGTTCAACATGAGTACAATTGCATTACTGTAAGTATAAGGCAGCAACTCAAGTTGCTCGCTTTCGCTTTAGGACAAAAATATCTGAGGCACTGAGGTTTAGTTTATTTTAACATTTTAATAATAATGATGATAGTTATTATTAGAGAAAACAAATACCACCCAATGCCCCTAACACACTAAAATAAAAACATAAAATAATTTAAAAAATTGAAATTATAAGGTGAATGGAAACATTGAAAATCTATGTTACTTCAAAGGTATCTCAACCAACGTTTTATTTTATTATTTTTTCTTTTATATTCTTCTAGATTGAGTCTGGAACTGCTATACAAGATCCGTAAATTCCTATCCCCTTCTCGTTCTTATCTTTCTATTGTATATAATTGTATACAGTTGTAAATAACAATAAGTGGTTTATTAAAATATATATATTCTTCTAGAAACAATTATCAATAAAAATTAAATTAACAATTCAATTATTTTGGTTAAATTTTCCATAAATCACCTTTTTTTATTACGTGTGTCTATTGTAGTAATACATATGTTTAGTTGTAGTTTTTTAATAGTTATATTATACTCTGGCACTTATTTCGACTAAAAATCAAATTAAACTAGAACAGAACCATCTAAATAAAACTTCAAATATTTACTTCTAAACATGGTAGATCCCTATGTTTAGAACTAAATGGCTCAGCAACTTGTACCCACCCTTTCTGCCCTGGTTTTTTTAATTATAAGATTAACAATTCATAAATATTTAGTAAGGTAATATCGTAATAAAAAATTTTCCTGTAGGTACATGCAACTATATTTTCGTTAATGCAACTATATTAACTTTTAACACAGATTTTAGGGTTAATCACTCAATCTAAGCTCAGTAAGTTGTGTGTTAAAGTGGAGAAAGTAATTTCATATTAGTTTGATGAAAATATCTGATAGCACACTAGCTTTAGTACTGTCTGGGATCTACTAGCACTTGTGCTAATCTCGTTACGCTCTAAAACAGCTTAAAATTCGCAGAAAATATTATTATGAGGTTTTTTTATAACTATTCTTCACCGTATTTATATTATTTTAAAGTTATTTTTTGTTTTTAGTGCAATGAAATCGATCATTAATGAAAACTCACCAAACTTTTTTACTAAACATGGATAACCTTACTTTAGTAAATAAGTAATCTAGGTGGTCAATGGATTATTTGGGCCGATTTATACAAAGCGTCTTTAAAAATGTGTCAAAAAGTTTGCTTAATTGTTAATCCGTCAATTTAATATAAACTTAATCCAGAATTTTAAGGTATATGAATTTATTAAAAAAATATTAGCGAAGAAACAGCAAGTATTTTTTATTGGTTTTTGTAGATATTGAAAAACGATATGGTAACTCAGCGTGAACACGCTGATATTTTGTAAAAGCGCTTTAAGAAGGTTTTTATGGAAACTTTTTTAATTTTTATTAGTTTTATAATAATTCCAAATGTACACTGGCCTCATGATGCTCATTTTCGTTTAAGTGATTGAATTCAATTCAATTATCTAATGACCTAATTTTCATAAAAATCATAATCAAAAATGATGGTCCTGCCAACATTTTTGTACTGAACTTTGCAGCAATAGTAAGTTCTAGAAACATCAGATTTCATTCTAAGAGAAATTTTTTTTTTTAATAATTTATTTATTGATATTTACAAATGTATTCATATATACACATCAAGTAAATTTGCTGTAAGTGATATTATGACATGATAAAAACATGTGGAAAATCTACCCATTGATAGAACTCCAAAAACATTTCTAAAGAAGAAGATCTCGAGGGCATCTTCTTTTCAGACGTCTAGGAGGATTATTAGGTAATGAAGGAGAAGCCAGGTTAGAAACGAGTTGGTTTGGGTGGTTGGGAAATTT
>NW_027115007.1:390319-396668 GCF_000696795.3 Halyomorpha halys
TAGGGATTTGTATGTAGGTCTATCTCTAATGATGAGACTAAAATGACTGATTAATTTGTTTAATGGAGCAGAAACCACAACAAGGTTGCATGTCTAAAGCAGGTTTACTCTGTATTCCAAAGAAAATTTTACTCCACCTGGAAAATTGAACATGGCCGGTTGATTGAAATTAAATCTTGTCTAATTTTACCAGATGTACATTTAAAACCGATGCAGAATTGATTTTACATCATATTATTTAAAAATTGATGAATATTTCCGTCGAAAACTGAATTTTTCACTATCGCAATAGTTCCAGTTATATGAAATATATAGGTAAGTCAAAGTAATAATAAATAATCTTTTTACTCCCAGTTACTATATATTTAATAAATTACAACTGGGAGTAAAAATATTATTTCTAGTAAGGAGGTTCATCTAATTATTTTTAAAAGCTAAATGACCTCAACGATTACAACCTTAACTACAAAGAATACGTCAAACAGCTGATTAGGTAAGCCAATTAAAACTTTATTTTTCATTTAAGAAGGTTCTACTTAACGAGCAAAAAAAAAAAGAAAAAATACGAAAAAAATTTTGCCTAGAATAAATAATGTTCATGCATATGCATGCTGTGCATTGTAAACTATAATACAATTAATTTAATTATTCATCATAAAATAATCCCGAATGCAGTTCTGTTCCAACAGACTCTGAAAACCTGAACGAAGAAGTCTAATCGATTAAATCAATTCACTTTAACCAGTATGTTGAAAGTTTTTCAAAAGTATAGAACAAAATATCGAGAGAATTATCAAAACTAAAAATCTTCCATAATCATTGCATATTCCAAAGCGCTTTGATCATAATTTTTGTTTTTCTTCAGTAAAGTAATCGAAGTGTGTTGAAAAGTGACTATTGAAAGATTCACAGTCAGCATAAGGGAGACTGAAGTGGATTTAATGTCAGCGATAAGGAATTCTTTGTAAATTTGTGATTCATACTGTTGATTTTGTTATTAAATTCAAAGTTTCCGGATATACACGCAAAATCACACTAACCATCAGTCTCAATCGCCAGCCTATGATAAAACCAGCGGTGACCTCAAGATGTTTCGTCAAAATCCGACTTTAAGAGTCATCGTAAAGGCTAGATTCACCGATAAAGACATATAAGGCTGCAGTTATGGTGCTCGTACTCAACCTCTGCTATATTTCAACATCAATGAACAGATTTACGGGAGAAGCGGGCATTAACTTGACGGTTATATCCATGGGAGAGACTGAGCGTTCTTTACGCTCAAAACTCTTTTTAGGTAATCTGTAGAACAAGGTAAATCTTTTCGAGAAGATCTGAAAATTGCTTAAATTAGATTCTTGAAGTCCTCATTACAAATTTCAACTAAGTGACCTCAATTTTTTTAGCTGGATCACATTTCGTTTCAGAATTGCTTAATTCAAAATGAAGGGATTTAACAAAAATATAATTTGAATCAAATTTGTAGTTAATTTGTTTCTTTTTAATTTAATCTTAGAATTTATTCGAATAAGACGTATTTTTCAAATTAGAAGAGAGTTGTTCCCAATCGGAGAACTATGGGGTGGGCCGCGGGAAGTGTTCCTTAGCACATATTTTAAGGCGAATTAGAGACAATAAGATACCTGAGAATTCACCTAGATCACCTATGCAAGATTAGCAATGCTATATCCTATCCTAAACAGAAATTCCAAACTAAAACCAGAAACAACAGTTCTTATATTTAAAACAATTCTCAGGCCACATCTGATGTACGGCTGTGAAGTCTGGGGTGGGGCATCCTTTACGAAAAGGAAAAAATTACAATCATTTCAAAACAAAGTCCCAAGAATTTGTTAATGCTCCTTGGTCAATAGAGAATTGCATCAAAAAACGGTTCATGAAGTTCCGCTCCCAGTTGTCGACAGTTAAATGAGCAGTGACTTGGGAAACCCAACCTCAACCCGAAGATTGAAGCCCAGGCTGCTGTAGAATGTTCTGTTATAAATTCTATATTTATTAATTCATTATTCACACTACCTCTATTTTATTTTTTTTTTTTTTCTCTTCTCTTCCCTTTTTCAAATTAACTTGTTTCTTTTTACTATTAGAGGGAAATTTCTTTGTTTTGTTAAGTCTACAAATATCAATATTTTTTGTTACTAATTTAACTTTTCTCTTTTATTAAGAAGCATTATTCTTATCTATTTATTTCGTATTTTTTTTTCTTTTTCTTTTAATCATAAAATAGTATATAGTTAGGGGTGTCTTTTGAACGAGACTATACCCTCCCCCATTATCAACTGTTAAAAAAAAATTAGTGTAACGGTTATATTAACCATGTAAGGCCCACCTGGTATAAAATAAATAAAAATAAAAAAAAAGGCAAATTAGAGTTAAAACAGCTTTCTTGTAACCTGAACTGTTGTTTCAGAGCTAGCTCCATGGTCTTAACTGGTAATTACATTATTAAAGTGCCTATGAATGCACTTTTATTATATTTAAAATATTCACATGAAAAATTCATATTCATGAGTAAATATCATAAAAACCACAATCTCAACGAAGACAAATGATATAACTACTTTATAGTACATTACACTAGCTTTAATTTTTTTTTTTTTCTGGCCTAAAAAAATAAGAATAAACAAATTATAATATATACAAGTGAAAAGGTATGTACACTTGCCAACATATGTACATACCTTTTTACATGTATATATTATAATTTGTTTATTCTTATTTTTTAGGTCAGAAAAAAAAATTAATTTAAAAGATAGGAACTATCTGTACGTCTAATGGATGGTTCCTGAGATATAGCTTCTCATAAATCAAAAATTATGTTCGAACAGCTAGAAATCAACATTTTTTTATTTATTTTGGCAAATATCATGAAAACAATTATTCCCACGACGACAAACGTCATCAACTACTTTATAGCACATTAAATTAGCTTTAATTTGAGTGCCGTTTATATTCAATTACGTATTTCGTCAAGGGGTATTAAAAAAAAAAAAAAATTTGAGTGTCAACAGACATCTATACGTCCAAGATTCATGATATATTGGTTTTTCAAAATAAATTCACTAACAACTTATTTTTTATGAAATATTGCTTTCTAAAAAGGTACATCTCAGGAACTAATATACGTAAATAATTATTTTAGGACTCATATTTTAGAAAATTTATTCTACTATAAATGATGCTCAATCAGATTTTCTGGTGTTTTAAAGATATGGAGCTCTGAATGAAAAATCAATTTTTTTAAACGTTTTGTAAAAGCCACTATTCGATAGAATCATCAGACTACCAGCCTCTCATTGCTTTATTGACAATTCAATAAAGATTCAAAAAAGTGCTGTCAAAGTTTTTTTAGATAATGTCAATTTTTTTGATCGTGCTTTCGGATTCAAATGAATAACACATATGTGTCATCGGAAGATTTTTTTATGGACTCTCAACTACAATCCCTCTTTCTCTGCCTCCATTTGCTGAAGAAAACATCTATCAATTTCTTCATTTGCAAATACGCAGCAATAGCCAAACAGGTAGCATTGAAGGGTTATTTCTTCATTACCTCATTTTGTTCTTTAAATATCTTCAATAACGACGCTATGGTTATACAGCCGTAGTATATAGTATATTGCTTCTAAAGATCCTGGAAGGCAGATCTTAAACCATCTAATTCTAAGTCTTGAGTTATTTTCAGAACCAGTCGATATGCTGAAGGGCAGCGGACAATGCCAGTAACTTCCCATTCATGATTGAACATTAATAATACATGATGAATTTTATTATCGTACAATGAAATTGATTATATAAACTGCTATATATTTAATATATACATAGATATAAAAGTAAACAATGCTAAAAAAAAAAGTAAACAAAAAAATTAACACAAAATATCCAACTTATTTTACCTTACCGAATAAACAGATAAAACATAGAACGTCATGAATCTGATTTAAAAACTCATTTTATTTAAAAATATATCCAGTTTTAGGTTTAACCCCCGAAAAATGTACTTTTTCGTTCATTTTCTTTAGTAAAAGATGAAATAGTAAAGCTATGAACAAATTTTTTCTCCAATTTGTTTTTAGCAGAAAATATTGAATTATATAGGTACGTCGAACTCTGGAAGCCCTCGCTCTCCCTTCCCCAGGAAAAGCCGGGTGGGCTCATAGACCAACGGAACCTTGACCAAGTAAATCAATTTTCGAAGCAACAGTTTGCTTAACAAACTTCCTCATTTTAAACTCTGTCATATTATTTCCAATATTGATGGCATATATATCAAATACAAACGATATTTATAATTATTCAAGAGGGAACTATTTTTTAAATTAAATTCTTGAACCATATTTTTGTACCTTATTGAAGATATTAAATATTATATGACAAATATTGACTGTGAAATTTGATAATACAAAAATAAAGATATAATAAGGCTAATGAACAACTTTTTTAATAGTTTTTCTGACATATATATATATTGAATTTAGATGGCTTAAAAAGCGAAATTAGTTTTAAAGATAATAATAGTAATAATCTTTATTTATTCTGGGATTGATCCCTTTAGAATAATTTACAGGCGTCAAAATTAGGCTTTAAAGCCTTAGAGTAAATTACAAAATAGAGATGTAATTACAAAATGTCAGAAAATAAAATAATACAATGAATTTAAAAAGATATAAATAAACAACAATAATTAACAGAATATATAAAATAATTATAAAAAATCAAATACAATTAATCTAAAAAATAATAAATAAAAAGTGATTATTTCTGCTAGTGTACATATTTACAATTATAAACGAAAATCTAAGACAGTGCGAAACAAAAAATCCGTCAAATTATTGAGAAAATATTTTACACCCTGAAGTAATTACTACCAGAGAAACGAAAATCTTAACAAGGAAAATCGGACATCAATGTAGTCCATTTATAAAATTGCAAGCTAATAAAATATTGATTTACATTTAAGATATGTTCACAATTATTGGAGTTCAGCAACAGTGTATCATCAAAGAAAATAAAAACCTGACTTGCCAGAAAAAGTCTTCAAGCTTAATAATAAGGCTCCAGAGTATAAATAAAAACATAATATTTATTGCATATTTATATATACGTTTTGACACATTTGTTTTAATAATAAATCCTTCAATTATGTTTGAAAAAATATTAAGTTATTACACAATAATTTTTATGCACTGAAGTTTGTGTAATTAATTACTCTGGACGGGTAATACATTGCCATGACAGAGATAAAGAGACGGGCATGCATCTATTCAAGTTTTTTATTACGTAGATGTTCGTTCCGTCGCTGTGTGTGATAGAGTGATGATGTAGACCGCAACAGGCGGTCTATCCAAAGCAAAACAACTTTTCGAATCAGATTTGTGGTTTCTGAAATCACGTTCGAACAACCAAACTATGTTTGATATTGTAGGAAAATATGGGAAGAGAGAAATCCCGCCCTAATACATTGGGTTACTACAATACACAGCATCAAATCAATCCATGATCGGAAATGTATACAATACATATAACATAACAACAAGTTTTTTCCGTATATTTTCTTTTTACTCAATATTCGTCTACATACTAAATACAAATATATATTTTTTTCTTTTTAACAATTTTATTCCATTTGATAATATTATTTTATTTAATTGACCATTTTATTCTGCTTATTCCACACTCTCAGACCTCCCCTCTCCAGCGATCCACTACCCACGTTCGATCCGTTAAACAAATTAAACGAATTTATCATTAGATAGCAATGTAAAATCAAACCAAAGATATAATACTTACCGGAGTAGATCAGTTTACAGAAAAAACAAATAAATAACTAAAAAAAGTAATATACAGATTTAGAAAAAAAAAGTTAGTTAAAAGAAATACTTCAATGATAGATAAGTTAAAAATAATAAGTTAAGGGAATGCATAAGTTAAAACACAAATCGACAGGTCCAAAAACTAAAAACTAGGAGAAAAAAACACAATGAAAACATTCAAACAAACAAACTATGTTTGAAATTGTTGGCAAATATGTGAAACTATAAAACTGTTAAATTAAAACATTCCAAAAAACTCGATATCTTGTTGAGGTTTAAAAACTAAATTTTTAGCATATCGTAGTTAAACTAAAAAAAATCAAGCGAAAAAGTCACACATATTATAATACTTTCTATAATTTTTATGTGTGCTTAGCATTAGAACTTTATAATCTTATGAAAGTTGATTTTTTAATCCAGAATCTTATCAGAGATATATGATGTTTCCTTGCCTCAGAAATCAAGGATTTTGCATCGAGAGGAGACATCACTACAATTCGAATACATGTATATGTATA
>NW_027115007.1:396778-428184 GCF_000696795.3 Halyomorpha halys
ATATACACTCATACAATATCCTTGATTTCCGGGGCAAACAAACATCATATACCTCGGATCAGTTTCGGGACTAAACAATTTTTCAATAACAATCAAAAACCTTTCATCGATTTCTAATCCTCAATATTTTATGCACACATAAACCTCTTTAACTCACAATAAATTATTATTAATGATTCGCTTCAATCTATAATACTCTTATTTTAATAAATGAGAGAAAAATCATACGTAATGTTAAGCTAAAGTGAGATGTGGAAGTAAGTGCTTTTATAGTAATTAAAATGAAAGTTAAATAAAAAATTAGCCTGCCTGGAGAAAGGAAAATTCCAGCCGTGATCTCCGATGACCTCGTGTTGATATCGAGTTTACGTCGTAAACTATGTGTAAGGTTTTCAAATTATTAAACGTAAGCAGAGTTTGAGTTATTTTTTTATTCCTCTAGTTTTTTTTCTTGTAAATCGTGTATAATTTTCTAAAGTACTATAGTGCTTAAATAGATTAAAGGTTTAATTTCAATACGAGCCGAATTGTTTGGGCAACGTAGTGGGCTGAAACCTAGCAACAGATCAACATTGGTTTTATGAATGACATGAACGAATATTACCATTTTTTTAAATACACAAGTCCATTTAATATACCTTGTTCAAGTTTTGTATAATCAGGAATAACACCTTTCTAAATTTATTATACTTACTTCTGACAATGCTCCAGGACAATAAGTTCTGAAACAATTTATGTGTTTAACTAATCAAACACATAAATTACACCTGTCTATTTTTTACTGTTCAATTCTCCTCTTCTCGCTAAAGTTCGTTATGTTCCTTCTATTTTGCTTAAAAAATAGGTATACAAATATTTTATGGATGTAATTTTATTAATGTAATTCTCTAATTGTTGTCGTCATTCTATCCAATGGACTGTTATTAAATTAATGACCGGAACGAAAAAGATAACTTTGCCT
This sequence comes from Halyomorpha halys, assembly GCF_000696795.3. Taxonomy (NCBI): domain Eukaryota; kingdom Metazoa; phylum Arthropoda; class Insecta; order Hemiptera; family Pentatomidae; genus Halyomorpha; species Halyomorpha halys. Next base: position 397,740 of record NW_027115007.1, read on the forward strand.
TTTTATAAAAAATAAACAGTAAGAATTTTAATTCATTATTTCTCTTATTAAATTATCAAATTTAACCTTATTCAAATACCTTAAGAAGTTTTGAGATTCAACATTTTTGAAATGTGTACAGAAAGTTGTGTTCATAATTATTTTCATATAGTTTAAAAGTTAAAATTTGAGTTAAAACTCGATTAAATTATTAAAAAGTCTTCTAAGCTAATGATTATAAGAAATTTATTAAGCATAAAGAATCACAAATAAATCTATTTGAAGAAGGATAATTTATTTTTAATATTTGTTATTAAATGCAACCCCAATATACAGTATAATCTTACTGCTTGTTGTTGGCCGATAACTACGTATTAGTTACCTTGGACTGAACACGTCGTTCAAGAAATAGAGAATGATTTCACCAAACATCAATTCCCTTACTGTCTGTTGGCTTACTTCCTTCGCTGATATGAAAACAGTAGATGGGAAGGAATGTGATACATTCAGGGATGGGTGCCAAAGGTGTGGCTTACTCAAAGAAGAACAACAGACCCCAGAGTAACACAAATAAAACATTTAAATTGGAACAAATCAATCCATAAACCACGTCAATAAATGAGTGCATAAGAAACTTTTATTTGGAAAAAATTAATACGACATTTAACAGAAAATCCGACAGCCGAATCCGCAAATAAAGACAAATATAAGAAGTAGGAATATTTATTACATTCTTAATGATGATATGATTAAGGTGATCGTTTGTGTAATATAAAAACATGCATTGTGGTTTCTTTTGTTTTTGTATTTAACACTATATATGAATTAAATTTATTTATTGTTGAAAAACATATAAATTAATCACAGTATGGAAGAAATTAAAAAAAAAAAAATCTTAGAAATCCATTGGTAATGATAGGCTTTTTAAATATATTTAATATTTACTTAAAGAGTAATTGTTTAATAAAGAATATTGAATATTGGGTCGCAATGACACTTCCAAATAAACGATAACAAAGATATAAACAATGTGTTGACTACTTACTGAACGTGGGACTGACGTCGTTACCTTGGAAGAGCACCTACAAGACTGATCCCCTCCACGGCGACGAGGGTGGGACCATAGGCACTTCCAGGGTATGACAGCATCGCTGGCTCTGGAGTCTCCAAACTGTGTGGGGGTTCCAGCGTTTCCCAATCCTGTTATTTACTGCTAGCTCTCAAAGTTGTAAATGTTTGATGTATAACGTTTGTTTCCAGATAAACTAATTTGTGAAGTCATAAAATGCTACTTTATTCTATTATTCATAGTGGTAACCTTCTGACTTTGGCGCATAATTTTAAAAAAAGTGGCCTAGTAGTTTTAGCAAGCAACGGCATAAGGCTATTTTTGAATTATAGTTATATTGAAACGTTAAACCTCAAATTTTTAGGGGGTGACAATTTTTGTGGTCGATTAAAAAAGGTTCACTATTAAAAATACTAAACCAGAATGAACACCAAATGTAAATTAGCTGTACACAAAACGAAGAAATGAGCAGAATCAAAACTTAAAAAAATTATTGCATTTGTTTTTATTGCAATTGCGGTAATAATTGAATTTTAAATCAAATAAATAAAAGAAAAAAAACATTTGCTATTAAAATTTCATAATTTTTAACACTACTGACTGAAGAAAGGTATCAAACGAAGTAGGCGCGAATTCCCTTGAAATGCTCATAGAATTTGCAAGTTCTACGAGTGGGATCATTTTCTTCATGTTCGAGTGCTGTAGCATTCATGTGCATTTGATTAAGCTCACTTTAGTTAGGTTTAACAACAGTATGGAGGAAATTTTCCGGAAATATTCCGGTAGTGTTATCAAAGATGTTGGCAACGTAAGAGCCGTACCTACAGAATATCCGAAAAGATGAAACTTTATCAGTTTATTCCCATCACTATCCCATGGATCCCCTTTACCTGGATATCTGGATATTTCTACGTAAAATCTCACACAAGAGCTTAGCAGAGTTAGAGTGGCGAATGTAGCTATCGTAAAATTTGACTAAAATGCACAACCCTCTGCTTAGCATGTAGTGGCAAATTATACATGACCTAAGCAGCAGCAGTAGAACTTAGAATTCAAACTACGAAAAAAAATATCCAACAAGCGTTCTTGCAGTTCTGAACCATAGGAGCAGTAACTTTCCCTTAGCCAGAGATGTTAAAAACTATAAACTTGTAAGAGTGGTAATATAGAAATCTAAACATCTTTACATTTTATTACCATTCAATAAAAACATAACAATTACGACTTAAACCATATTTTCTTTTTTTAGTACAATCATTTCTTCACGTCCTGTAAATCCAGTTTTCATTTTAGGTTTATCATTTGTCTTAGAATTTAATATAATTTAAACAATTACTACTTGACCAGTTTCGTAGTTTCTTAAAATCTAGTTTGCATTCCTTTACTTATTTCCCCCTTTTTAGGAGAACCATTAAGCCAAAACATTCTATTCTGCACTAAAATGGAAGGAAGCTAGTTCAATTTACTTCAAATTTAATCTCCTTAACTAATGCTTAATATTTAAAAAAATAAAAAACAATTGTGAAGTATTATGAATTTGATATTTAAAATGGACAATTTACGAAAAGTGTAAAATAATATTCAAATGAAGCTCCATTTTTCATTGAAATATTAGTTAATATATATATATATAATTTTTTTTTATCAAATATAAATCATTTTTATGAATCTCTTCTTTCTCCCAAATAGTGATTATATTTATCTAATACATTACTCTAAAATTTTGTAGCACTAAATAAAACAACCAACTATCATTTAGGAATACTTTTATAATTATTAATCTAAGTTACTTTGAGGACTGGTTCATTTTTATTTAAAGAAACGATTTCATGAGATTCATTTTTCAAATGAAAAGAAATTCTTATAATTAGAAATTGTTATCTCACTTCTTTTTTTTACAAAAGTAAAAACAATTTATAAAATCACCTACTGATGACGGGACGTATTTATCGATTGTAATTGTGCATATTCACTTTTCAGCTGATAACGAATGATTTTTTGTGTAGTATTTTCCAAGGTTCAGAAGCTATCGACCCCTCCAAACTCCCACCACTTACGATTTTTATGTACCCAGGTGCCAAACTCGCTAACAGCACCTGTTATGAACAAACAGCATAGAAGTACTCAAAAGGCACGTAGAAAAGTCTTCTGATACTTTAATATCACACATTACTGTCATCATCATCAACTAAAAGTATATTACAACCGAATGAAATTTTTAAAAAGTAAAATTTATCTTCAACAAAGAAAAGAATAGTAATGTTTCAGGAAATCGATTCAAACATAAAACTTCGATACATAATAAAACTAGAAACATATATATAAGAAGATGGTCAGGGTTGCGGTCAAAAGTGAAACAAAAATAGTTGTAAACTATATTTGTTTCACTTTTGACAGCAACTCTGACCATCTTCTTATATATCAATTTTTACGGTTATTCCTGTCGAACAGATCCGTTACTTAGGACTACATCTCGACAAACGACTGACATGGAATCCTCATACAAGACTAAAAAGACAAGAAACTGCTCGTAGATTCCGACTATTGCAACATTTACTAGACAAACGGTCTAAATTCCCAATCCATTACAAAAGACTGATCTACATGACTATTATAAGGCCTATCTGGACATACGGAGTTGAGCTTTGGGGCTCCACTAAACCATGAAATTCCTCCAGAATCCAATCCTTACAGTCCAAAATCCTTCGTAAAATCCTTAATGCTCCTTACTGTCACAAATCAAGTCATCCATCAGGACCTCAATATTCCATATGTTGCCGATTTGGCCAGAACCAGATACCGTTCCTTCCATAATAAACTTTTCAACCACCCAAATCCACTTTTTTCTAACCTGGCTTCTCCTTCATTACCTAATAATCCTCCTAGGCGTCTGAAAAGAAGATGGCCTCGAGATCTTCTACTCTAGAAATGTTATTGGAGTTCTATCAATGGGTAGATTCTCCACATGTTTGTATCATGTCACTATGTCACCTACAGCAAATTTACTTGTTGTATATATGTGTATACAGTTGTAAATATCAATAAATAAATTATTAAAAAACAAAAAAATAACTAACAACCCACTAACTTGTTTAAGGAGATATACAATAACCTCCCTTCTCTTTAATCTAATGGGGGCATAAGGTTATACAGAGGTACGGGTTATTTCTATAGTTTTTTAATCGATTATAAGGAAAACTATAATTGGTGGGATAAGGAGGTACTATAATGTTGCTAATATGTTTATTTTTGGTGTAGGACTCCAACGGGAGTCTTGGGCCGACGTAAGAAAAGGAAAAAAAAAAAGTTTATTTTTTCTATATTGGTTATACCTGAAACAAATTAATTATTATTATCAGTATGTTTTAGCCTTAACTCATGGAGGAGGAGAACCAACAGTGAACTGCTTACAGAGACTGGTCAATCAATATCTCACGATATGAATGCAAGGAGGTTAAGAATGGCTCGAAATAGTCCATCAGGACGCTTCTACGCAACATTGGAAGCCAGTATAGTAGGCAAGAGACCACGTCGGAGGCCAAAAACCAGATGTATTGACAGAATCCAGATGCGAAAGAGCTGCATGCAGCAAACTGGAAGGCAGTAGTCCAAGATAGGCAGGCGTGGAGAAGGCTGGTTTGGGCAGCAAAAGGTCTACAAGGTCGGTAGAGGCAACCGAAAAAAAATAGTATCATTTAAAATTAAATAAATAGGTCTTTTCCGACAAACACAGTTCACTGTCAAGAATTATCAAGAGCAGGTGCAGTACAGGTTTCTCTATTCCAAAACTCGGACTGCGCATGATCCTGACAGTTTTCGATAGTCAAAAGTTGTCCTTGAACACACAAATCTTGCATATCACTTTCACCAATATTTTTTGAGCTTATCACCGAATGTTGTATTGGCACTGCCAATATTTTACTATTCCATTACCCTTACTTTCCCCCTCCACATTATAAGAATGTAGTCGAAGTTCTCTAGTCTCAAGAGGAAGAACGAAAAATAAATTACGTACAGTGGCTACAAAGTTGGGCCTCTTGCTCAGAGTTAGATTTCGAAAAACAACTGCATACGAGAAGGATTTGTACTGGCAGATTTGCTCCTGTTCCATTGAATTTGTGTAATCCTCGAGTTATCATCACCATTTCAGTAATAAATTTTTCAGGATAAGAGAATGCTATTTTTTTAGTTTTAAAAGTAAGCTCCAATTCTAGTCCTTTGAATGTTTTATGATTGATTATAAAGTGTAGTGAGAAAATAAAATAGATTTTTTCTTATAAAATCCACAATTTTTAACTTGATAACATAATATTTTTAAAACCTAACTTCCGTAAGCTAAAAAGCAAATTGAAATCATAACGATATCAAGCCGAGTTACACAGTTTCAATGACAAATTACAAATAACAATAAGAACAAATCAATAAGTTTCAATGAAATCAATAAGAAAATTCTACGCCATATTTTTATAAGAAATCAATTAAAATTGTTAAATGTTTATGGCATATATTTTAAAATAAATGAAACAAACACATTGTAAAGTAAAAAAAATAAATAATTTAATGCCATTATTTAACTATGGACTCATAATAAAACGGCTCATTAAACAGCGGTTCCAGGTATAACACGAATGGTCAGTTTTTTAATAGCCCTCAAAAACACAGCATTATAGAAAAAAGTTAATTGAAAAAATTACACACACACATTAGAGAAGTACATGTAATTTCATGCTTTTTTTGTTGGATGGAAGTAATTTGTAAATTGAGCCCATACAATTTATTTGAGTTACTTCTATTTAATCAATAATTATTTAGGCAAAGCAAAATGGCTAAACTAAAATATTTACACTTTTTAGAATCAATAATATGAATTAAACTAGTATATATCGATAAATAATATCTGTTCATTGTTTTTTAATGACTAAAATATATGTCCAATATCTTTTTTTTAATAAAGAATCTTTTATATACAATAAATGTAGGTATAATTCGTTCAATGAACGAATGAACTTATTATATCATTCTCCCCCTTGCTATGACGCAAATACCCTTAACCACATTTCATTTCCTCTTGGTCCGTGTTCTTTCGAGGGTCCTCTGCAATGTTTAGACACTCCGTGCAATAATGTCTAATTACTCATAATAAATTAGTACATATATGCAAGTGTTAGTTCAATGCTAAGCCAGTAATGCAGTTGGTGCCTGATGTAATGTTTTGTGGTAAGGTCGGCCACATGTAGAGATGAGATATTTTGTGATGCATTCCCCTTACTTTATTCCATACATTTCACGGTGATATTTTATGGATGTAATACATTTTTACATTATTGAATGAATCATTGATGAGGGATAACTTTTAGACAAATAAGGTAATGGATGTTGAAAAACCAAAATCACATGAAAAGACAGATTTTTTAAATAAAAAAAGTTTTCAATAGCCTCCTATCAAAATGAAGTTTACGGTAACCTCCAGTCCTCGGACTAGGTGATATTCTCTACTGGAAATCAGGGTTAATTGACCCATTGAATGCAAAAGTGGTGTAAATTAACATTGGAGTTTTGAGATATTTAACACATTAAGAAAAGTTCTGTAAAACTTTTGGTAAGAAATTTTAAAAAGAAACAAGTTCTTATTTCTTATCAATTATATAGTTCTTCTTCTTAAGGCTAAATGTACCACTTCGTGAGACGCACCAAAATTAGTAGAATTTACTTTTTGATTTCTATTTAGAATGAATAGTCTGATTTTCAATATGCAAAGGGTATTTTGTGTGTTAAGTAAATAATTCACGCTAATTGGGTTTTATATCCACCAACTGAATAATAAGGAAAATAAAATGCAAAAAATTGAATTAGCAGTTTTTTTTTTTATTATTATTATTATTTTTTTATTTTGAGGTAATAGCCACTTACAGAACGTAATGTGAAAAATACGTTTTTGTTCACAAATCTTTCACCTGATGGATACGGACTCCAACGGCAACCTAAAAACCAACTTTCTCATAGGAATACTTGAATTTGTGAAGAGTCAGATTAAAATTGTAATTGATTTTCTGTTATTATGTATTTGTTACGGTAATTTAAAAAAAAAATGAATTTTTTTTTAATTAATTTTTGTATTTAGAATCTAATTAGAACTAGTAATTATTATTATTGTTTATTCATTTTTCGTGTATCGTAAGATTCAAGCATATTTGCAGTTTTTATTTTATTTTTTTAAATAATGTTTATTCCATGTTTTAAATTTTTGAAATTATCTACAATTATTAGCTGTTTAGAACTTTTACAAAATTTATTTATTTATTCCTTTATTCTTAGGAATAAATAAATAATTCTTTGAATTTATTATAACTGAAAATGTCTTAGAATAAATTGTAGAAGTACAAATATTTTCGATACAAGCCGACAACTAAGTTAGTTTATGCTATAATTAATTTAATAGCATTGAATAATGCGTGGACTGAGTGCCTAACACTGAAAAAATCTATTTTTACCAAGAAACTAGGAGCTCTAGGAGGACGGTAAGTGAAGTGGGGGTTATGTCCCCCCTCCCCCTGGTCTTGGTAGTAACCACAAATCTCAAGGCTATAATTATTATACTATATTTTTCGCTTTACCATCGTCCTATGCTACCGAAATTAATCTGTTTGGGCAGTTTTAATGCGTGTTTTATTTTCTTGTGGATAAGTGGCTATAACCTGATTTTTTTTTTATTTACCAATATTAACAAAGATATTTTTTTTTTAAATGCCAAAATAATTACAAAAAAATATTGCACAAATTAGCGTGGATTTAATGAGATTCTAGATTTATTATTTAATAATTTTTTTCGTCTATAAATGAGACTAAAAGTAAATTTGCTTCCTAAGTGCTGCCATCTCTTTTTAAAAAAATAACTAAAATCGGGTACATTTGACCTCAAATACATTTTACCTCCAGTTTTACATCCATCGGTTCAATTCTGCTTTGCATGTTTTTATTAAATCCGTCCCAGAGAAGTTCTATTGGATTGAGTTAGTTAAGTGTAATCAGTGAATTTTAATATCCTTGAGATACTCGATAAGACACTTTTTTTTATTTAGAGGTGATTCGAACGCTTCCATATCACTAATTTAAAATTGGAGCAGAAATAAGTCAGAGATATTCCTTCCTAATTGAACATGGCCGGACCTTCTCCGATACTAATCGTTCTAAACAATAAGAGTAACGTTTATCGCAGCTAGGCAAGCTCTTGGACATCCACATGTCAGCACTGCCCCTAAATGTGCCTACAAGAGCTATTCTATTTACAGAGATCTCTCGTCATGGGGATACATGATATGACGAAGCCGAATGTAAGTTCATTTTAGCTAGAATTCTTCGTATAGTTTGACGATGTGCGAAAACTATCCACTCAAAGTACACTGCTACCAAGTTTTAGGATCTTCCATAGCTTGGCCGATATTTGAAGAATTGATCATAGAAATTACCTGTGATTATAAATATTGAAATTGATTAATATTCAGTTGAAGGGGAAATGTTAGATCTAGATTTCCGTCACGGGAAAAGAACTATTGAGTCCCTACTTCCGCTGCATTGTTCTTTTTTTTTCATTCATTCACACTACGTTGGTTACTGTTTCTGTGTCCATATATCCGATCTAGTAAAAATAATGTTATACAGCTCTATATTATTTTGTTTATAATAATATTGGTAAGGTAATAAAATTAATACCTTAAAAACCTATCCTATTAAACTTGTTCACGAACTTATTCGTGTTCAGTTAGGATAACTATATTAAAAACTAAATCTAAACAATTTGGAAGATCGAAGGGAGGGTGTAGTTGGAGGTGAGGAAAGGGAAGGAGAAAGGAAGATGAAATTTTTTTTTTTCTTCTATAGAACATATATTTTAGTATATAATGCTATAAACGGACTTTTAAAACAATCGTTTAACTTAAAGTAACTAATAATTTACTTATATAACATAATATATTATGTATTGTAATCAAAATTAAGTAAGCATCCATTTGGCTCATTTTTGCCAACATTAAAAATGTTATGTGATAAAATATTTGTTTGAAGGAACAGCTTCCATAAAATTTACTTTGATATTTTTAAATTTCTTTAAATAAGAAAATGCACAATTATACTCGAACAGTTTAACCCCTTCACAACCATTTATGAAAAAATGAGAAAACAAAAAATTTAGCCTTGAAATATCTTAATGAGGCCTTGAGAATGGACAAAAAGAGATTTTACATTTTGGGGGGGGAATAGAACGGAAAATGGATTTTTTTCACAGTGGTAAGGGTGAGGCGCCCCAATGTGCCTCAGGTCACAAGGAACAAAATATATTGTATATCTGTATCTGTATTAAATCCATCTGTATGGGGAACATCCATCTGTATTAAATCCATCCATATGTTCAAATCTGTATCTGTATTAAACCTGTATACCCATATCTGTATTAAATCCATTTCCCGCAGTTACTTTACCCTACCGACAGTTCGTGTTCCACTGGAAATTAAAACGTTAAGTTTCCACTATTAATAAAAAAAAATCTTTCTACATCAGTTGATACACAGTCCAGGGTAAACTCAACAATCTTAAAAATATTGGGAAACTAATCTTCCCTTTGGGAAGTAAAAAATCTCCATCCATTGCCCCAGGGCTCGGCAAATATCAGACAAATTATTCCTCCAGTTTTTCGGCGAATGTGATTTTTCCAAAAATTGTTGGATATCAGTGTATACATTCATAAAAAAATAATTAAAGGATCCAAGAGTTCTGGATGTTATAACGACATATGATATAATATTTAGAAAATAATGTGTTTGACAAGCATGCAGTGAAAATAATTTTTGTTTTACTAATTTATTTCTGTGAGTCTATATTAAAATAATAAGCTTACACCCACACACACAAAAAAAAAAAAGGCAAACTCTCTGAGTCTGCTAGTAATGAAGAAAATAATGAAAAATGTATTCAATTAGATTTAGGATAAAGGTCGATTTTTTTATTCCCGATGAGGGTGCAGCAATATTTTTTTTTAAACCTGACAAGGGTGCCACGGCGAAAAACATTTGAGAACAGCCGCACTAGAGCAGCTGTCCCAAAACGGGTGTAAGACGAATTCCAGGGCCGCCGTGGCAATAATGTTTAAGTTTGTAATTTAGAAATAGAATTATTTATATAATCTGAAGTAGGGAACTATTCATCTTAATACTAGAAACCCAATGAAAATATTACCAAATTTATATAAGAAGGATTTGTGAGGAGAATAAAGCAGTGTTTTACTGGAACTCGAGTATGCCATTCCTCATCCATTTTTTTTTTCTTTTTTTATGTTTTGCTCTCAACGACTCTTAACTGGTGCCGAAGCTCGGGAACTGTCTGAAAGCGGAAGAAAAAAACTGTCAGTCCTGAGAATCTTTTTTATTTTATTATTTATTTATTTTTTTTACCTTTTCTTTTCCTCGCCGTAATTCTGTTACTTGGTAATACTAATATTTTAATACCAATATAATATTGGTTATAATAATGGTCTTTTTTCTGAGGTATATTTATACATATTTTTTATAAAATGTTTTAAATAATAATGTTTTTATATGACCAGTAGACCTAAACTTACCCCGGGAAAACTCACCTCCTGCAGTTCCGGCAGTTCCGACAGCTGAGATTCAACCTCTACCGTCAATCACCATGCCAGAAGAACACCCCAATGCGCTGGAGTGGATTAAGATCAAGATGGCAAGAGCCAAAGAAATGGACATCTTCTTGAAGGTATTCCAGGAAAGCAGAAAACAAAGGCAATTCCTGCGAGAGTGGACGCAGGACGAGGGACATAAAACATGGCATATCAGAGGATAACAGTGAGGAAGAATCTTGTGGGAGCTCGGCTAAAGGAAGACCGACGGACTTTGAAGAAATTGAGGGAGTTGAGGGAATAGTCAGCGACAAGAAGTGGCAAATAATTTCCAAGAGTAGAACCTCTGAATTGGCCAAACCCGAAGATAGTAAGAAGGGGAGGAGCCGTTTTGGTCGCAGTCAGGGGTGAGGGAGGATCAAATTTGTAGGACATTACAAGAGGCTTCGAAGCCTACAGTACAGTAGCACAAGGGTGCCACGGCGATCACAGTTTGGGAACGGCTTCCCTAGACAGAGTATAAGGCTTACGATTTTTGGAGGCTTCGATATCGAACATGAGTTCATCATTATCAGTTCTATGATTTCTTACTCATTTTGTGAATAAAAAATAATATATGAAATTTCTATACATATACTTCTTAAATAAAATTGTCGTTAATATAAAAAATCTTTTAACGAAATAAACTAAATCCTTACTTGAACATCATGTCGTTTGTCTTCTATCGATATTTCTGTAAATTTTCAAAGAAGACTAATGTTTAAATAAGATAAAGAAAAGAAACAAATTATCGCTTTTTTATTTTTGGTTTTGCGAAAAATACAAATGGCATATAACTAAATTAAGGAATGTTTGAAACAATTGAACTGACAGTAGAAGCACAGCTGTTTTTAAAACAATCTTTTCACCCGCTGAGCTACACTGATTAGAGGTGGGGGTTATAGTTTGTATGTTGGTATTTCCAGCGAAAATGAAGGAGGAAATTAAAACCGAAGAGTTGATTTACGAAGATGACGAGAATCTAATGACAACAGAGGAAAGCATGTCGATGGAAAAAGAAGGTAAGAACATACATCAAACTATGTATCAACTATGTTGAACAATTTTTGTTTACAATACCCTAACTTAAAAGTAATAAATTAAAATTTTTACACATAAAACAAACAACATTTTTCTCTTCATACTTTGTTCGATGTAAGTAAAAGGTTTAGCTCCAGTTCACATTGAAAAATTACCAACAGTTGATATAATCGCCAAACAGAAAAAAAATCATGTTTGTGCCATAAGCAATATTATTCTTACAAATAGTTCCATATTAAAGTTTGAAAAACCTTATTTTGAATTCTTTTTTCTCTTTTTATATTTTATTGTTTACTATTTTCGACTGACATGAGTTTAAGAGTTTTATTGACAGTTTCATCAAATTTGTTTTTTTCTTTCTTGATTTGTAAATCAATACAAACTCATTCAAGAATACACAATTACACACCATTACTTGTATAGAAAATCAACACTGCAAACCTTCCTATCAATTATTTCGAAACACGAAAACAGCTGGTCTGGTATCCCATAAAGATATTTGTAATTTGAAAAAGTAACAAATCACATGTAGAGTCTATTTTAATCGAACACACATTAATGTTCAAAGGGTATCTATAAATCGAAAAGTTGAGTTTATCTTTATTTATCGTTTTTATTAATGATAAACTGTTTACCATAAACATTGTCATCTCCACACACGAGGGAGTTGAATCCAGTCTCGCAATTCATACCAGGGCCATCATTAATAATGTAATAAAAATATTAGAGGCTCAAAGAGAGCCAAAAAATGCTATTTTATTTTGGTATTACGTATGTAAATATATATATATAAGAAAACAACGGCTGTTGTTTTCTGTGGTATTTTCTGAGATGAACAAACCCCCAACTTCAAGAAGATGTATTTTTTAAAGTATTTCTGTTGTTTGAAGCAGTATCAACCGATTTCCATATTCTGGAAGATGAATCTGAAAAACTGAAATTGAAGGATTTCAGAAACGGCTTTAAGCATATCGTAGCCTTGCTTTAAAGGTGGCAGATCTTATAGAAAAAATTATGATATTTTGAATTGGACGTATATCAAAGATAGTACTTTAGACCAGAGCTATTTTCGTGTCGTCTTACAGGCTGTCCTGAAGCTAGTAGAGTTATTAAACCACTTCAAAAAAATTTGTTATGATATGTGCTACTAATTAAGCTGAGATACGCCCATTGTCGTTTCTCAAAACTTTCTATTTCAGTATTTTCAGATGAAGGCATTGAAATTTATCCATACTTTTTAAATAATATTACTGGAAAAAATAAAACAAGAAACGTTAGCATTAATTATTCATGAATTATATAAAGTAAGATCAGTAAAAAGTAAATTAAAATATTAAAACAATTTTAAACATAAATTTGTACATATATATTGTTCTACTGTAATTAATTGTAATAAAAAATCAGTAGTTTTGCAATTCTATTTTTAATGGTTTAAGACGATTGATATGATTGTAATCTTTCAGAATAAAATTAAAATATGTTTTCTTTACTTTAATTTCTCCAAGATGTGTCTTGTTTATTAAAACAGCAACAATATTCTAGACACTTGAAAGCTTATTCTTAAATAATATTGGCATATCATTCGAAACAAATTAACTAATAACAACATACCATTCGAAATATGAATTATACTATATGTATAGTAAAGTAGATTTTCTTTTCCATACGTATCACTAAAATCTCATTTTTTTATTAAATTCGTAAAATGCTAGTAAACCTTTTCGATTCTGAGGACTTACATTTTTCTTTAGAGTTATAATATATTCTCCTCTTCTTTCGGTATTGAGAAAACTAAACAAAATAGAATAGTAAGGAAGCAGTTCTAAACCATGTTCTTGGTAGACGTTTTAAACCATGGCTATTATTAGATCTATAGGTCTATTGCTGGGATGGAACAGAATTATATTTTCAAATTTTTAGGGGGGAAAAGGGCACATTCTATTGACTTTATTTTTATAGACTTCTTGTAGGCTTGATGACGGCGATACAACTCTTTTTGGATAACTTATCCTCAGGCTTCCATAGAATTTATTGCCACCAACAAAACATCATCTTCAGGACTTTAACTTGGGCGAGAGAACTTCTATTTTCGGACAAAACTCCTCCAGATGTGTTGAGTAAGAGGTTACCTTTTAAGAAACGATGGATGGAACTTTTAAATTGTATAAATATGCCTTTGGTACTCCAAATTTCAGGGAAATATAGCACTTTCTAGTATTGATTCATATCATTACTGAGGTATGATGTGCCCCTGTGCTGTGCCGATTGATTCAATACTGGATTTTGTCTTCCAACCTCTTATGAAAAATATATTCTAAAAAAAAAGTTTCTTCTTATTCTTTTATTATCATTAACTAAGAACAGTATTTATTTGTTTTTATGAATGGCGAATTTGAAGTTCTTCCAGAAGACATCCCTGAAACTAAATATCGTCTGCCGGAAGATGAACAGGAGTCGATGAAAATACTACCACACCTTGGTAACTATTTCTGTTTTCCTTATTTATCTTATTATATTTATTCCTTTATTATATCAATTTCTTGTACTCTCTCATTTATATAATCTAGGCAATCAATATAATTTATTAACAAGCATCCATGAACAATCAATAATCTCGCAATATAATGGGGCTGAAAAAGTTTTATACAAGAGAAAAGGTTTACCAACTATTACCCATAGTCACTATTTAAATTCTAAAAATAACACTACAATGGGCTACCGGCTATACACAAATGCAGGACTTGTATTTTTATCATCGTAAGGATAACCGCAAAGTTGCTTAGCTCTGATGAAGGCCAACAGGCACATATTAAAACATTATTGTGTGTTTCCGATCTTGACCGCACCGAAAGACTCCTTATTAACAGAAAATACATTCTCAATCAATTTTTATGTGTTATCTTGAACAAGGCCTTTGCGATGTCTCTGGCCAATACTAAAACCTAGTAAAATATAAAAGGGCATACATTTTTTTTCTTAGTTATATTATTAGTGATTAGTAGTAACAATTTATTACTAGTTATTAGTAATTCTGGTTTAAATTACTTACTCGTTACAGAATCAAAAAACAACCCATTAGCTTATGATGAGTTCATCTAGAATATAGATACTTTTCAAAGTCTAAGCTTGGCTGTAATTCACTTCCAAACATTCTTGCACGATTAGCCAATGTCAACTTGGAGAAGGATCTGCAACCACATAATCTAATACTTTCTTAATTTGACAAATATTTATTACTAACAGTTAATACAGGATACTTTCCACTTCCAAAAATCAATTAATGATTTTTTGACTTTTGTTCACGAAATTAGGATCTGAACCACTGTGTGTCACG
Organism: Halyomorpha halys; assembly: GCF_000696795.3. Classification (NCBI taxonomy): domain Eukaryota; kingdom Metazoa; phylum Arthropoda; class Insecta; order Hemiptera; family Pentatomidae; genus Halyomorpha; species Halyomorpha halys. The sequence continues at coordinate 412,827 of NW_027115007.1, forward strand.
AATCTTAGTACTGAATCTAAATTTCATTCCAATACCTACCCCCAACCATCTTCTTATAAAAAAAAAATCGTATTCCTAATGTAAAAAATGATACATATAAAGCAAATTCGTTTTATGACACAAAACTTCTTGTAAAACTTTTTTATTTAATTGATATTTTAAAAAACTCGGTATTTTAAAGAAAGAAATAACAGGGCGTCGAAGTCATGATCTGGTGTAGAAAGATAAGATCACTGCGTTTATGAACAAATCGGAACTACGGATAATAACTTTCAAAAATAATAGCTTAGACACGTTTCCCGATTTCGAAATCAGCAGATGAATTAGAAACAAGTCAAATTCTTATTAATAAGGAAGCAACTCTCGTTTAACTTGTATGATCGTGACTTTTGGAATGGATAATAAACCAATTTGGGATTTATAAATGAGAAATGATAACCGAATAATCCTGTGAATGCACATTAAAGCAGATATTACAAGGAAATAGTATTGTTAATTTTTGGCTTGGAGTAAAGAAAGATTTTTCTTTTTAAAAACAATGCTTTAGAAAAGTTATTGCCGTTTGTAACATATTACTGATACGACACTGGCTTTTCTGCAGTTGGTAGCTGTTTCAAAGGCGAATTAGCGACCTTACTCAGTTATTCGAAAGTAATTCCATATTCAATGAAACAACGGTTTGAGGAACAATTTAATTGAAAAACAAACACAGCCTTCACACTAAAATACTTCTGTGCTTTATTATGAGTTCCATGTTTTTTTTTTTAATTTTTGAAAGCATTGTTTTCTTCGCAATTATTTATTTTTCCTATAAAAAAATTTTTTTTAGGTATATTTATATATGATATAATGTATAATTTTGTAGCGCACTAAATTATATCAGGTGAATATTTATGAAATTAAATTGTTACTAAAATTGAGAGGGCTCATCATTTTTTTTTTTCAAACAAGGAGACCGAGGTACAAAATGGATAGAAACCACTGCCTTAGCGTGAACGATTTTTCCTTTTACAGGGTATTCTTAATTTTTTGTCCAAGCTAACTTTAGTAAGTTTCTTTTCCAATTTGAGAGACTTACAATTCTCAGGTGGTAAAAAGAAAAGATAAATTAATAGTGCTGATAATATACTAAAAAAAAATAACTGACCTTGTTGTTAATATTAAAAAAATAGCTACATTTATAGCGTCATAGTCATACATCCATATCAAAAACTTTGTCATAACTTAATTAATTTTTAATGTACAATACATTTTATTTCATTTTCATTTTCACCATCATAGCAACATAGTATTAAATTCTGTCGTAAGTATTATAAATATTAAAAATAAAAAAACAATTTGTCAATTGTAAGCTTATCACCAATGAGGCCCAAAGAAATATTTTAGAGAAACTCCTTAACTTCTTTTGGCAGCCAAACATTTCACACTTATTCAGGATATGTGGATGGACCTCTGAAACCCCCACGTGTGATTCCTCTCATTTTAGGTTCATTGCTCCAATCTGTTTTTCCAATAATTTTGGAAACAAGGATTTCGGAATGTCATCATGCCTTATTTTTTTTTTCAATCCATTCCATATCATGCACCACAATTTATTGCCCTCCAAGGCCTATACCCAGACCAACACCCAATAGTTGGAACAGGTATGACAGATTTGTATTCTTACCTCAATTTTCGTTCGTGGAGCATGCTGGGGCACCTGCACAATGTAGCTGCTAAGACCTACCACCACAAACTTTATACTTTATTTTTTATTTCTGTATAACCATTTATTATATTATTGTATTCATAAATGTATTACTTGAATGAATAAAGATTATAATAGAATCTTCTGATCCACTGGAAGCTAACATCTTATATGTAGCATCTCTTAATGTTTTTAAGCCCCAATGTATCAAGTGCAAACAACAAACAACAATGTGCCTTATGGATACATCTTCTCAGTCGACAGTGGGGGCATATTAGTGGATTAGTATATTCTATCACTATTATTGGACAAAATAAATTGTGTTATTATTTCATACTGCCTTCTTCAGGCCTCTCTCCTTCCTACTCCCTCTGTCATTTAACCAGGACCAAGCAAATACCTGTAAATCTGGCTACCATCATTACTGTAACAGAGACCAGTGGCTAGTCCCAATCAGGACTTCCATCAGTCAGACTAGTACCCTGCAGAGTGAAGTTTCAGATTATCTAACACGACTACCTCGGCAGTCTCTTTGGAAATTAAATTACTTTGTTCATTTCCCATACTTCAAAAATCTAAAAAAAAGAAGAAATTTCAGAGATTTCATCTTCAAGTAGCATTGTTGGCAATTGGGCCAACTTTTATGATTACATATTTCTGTTCATCGGTGAATATATCTGAATAATATGTATTATTATTATTATTATCCATTATTAAAGGTTCAACAAACAATTCAGATACAGAAAGTGAGAATGGACCAGTCTAAACTAATGGTGATTTTAAAATTAGCACCATTTGCACTTAATTCGTTGTTTGATTGTACTGAAGATTGGGGAACCGATTCTGGACTCATGGAAAATGAGGAACATTCACATAATGTGATGAGAGCTGGAATAGAGTGCTATGGTAATCATAGAGACAAGTGGACGTGTGGATTTGGATGAAAATAATCTTGTTTATGGACTACTGGAGGCCTTAAAAATAATTTCATTCAAATTTGTTTAAACATAATTCTCGAGCTTTGAAATATAAGTAGTTATGTATGTACATACATACCATATACTACCACATACTATGTACCACATGGTGAAAAAGCTCAGAGGCAGATCAAGCAGTAAGTGAACTAAGTGGCGGTTTAGAGTCCCACATAGGTAAGGGCTTGTCAAGTTTTCTTGAAATATCTTAACTTAAAGATGTTTACACAGCCTAAGGCTCCTACCAGCCTTGAACTTCCTAGTAGCCTGGCTGAGGAAGCTGTACTAACTTATGAACTTGGTAGACTTTTTTATTTATAAAACAATTGTTCTTTGGCATTAAACTCATCGATATTTTTCTAAAAATTTAAAAATGATAGCTGCCTTCGGCCATTATCCCTTTAGCATCACCTGATACTGCAAAAGAAGTCACAGCTACTGTTAATTAATTTCTGCACTTCAAACATCATTAATTGATAGCAACAAGGAATTCTAATTGACAAAACATTCAATAACTATATTGCTCCACTAATTAGATATTGCCGTTTAGTACTTCCATTAATCTTTTTTTTTTACAGGTGAGGTAATTTGGCTGAAGTCAGAAATGACAGATGAGACATTTGATAAAGAACCAGAATTAGGTAAGTCATTGAGCCAGTCATTCTGTTAAATTATATTTTGCTTACAATGTTTTCTTATTTGGAAAATTTTCAAATTTCATTTATTCATATTTATTTATCTATAGGTTCATAGATCATAAGCAATAGAAAAAAATAACTTTACTCACTCTATCAAACTATCTGCTGCAGATGACCCTATGAGCTTTGGCTATTTCGAGGAACAAGGACAAGATAGAAGGGAATCGTGTTTTTTAAACGAAGGTGAATATTTTTAAAATTATAAGTAAGGTCATTCAATTATTAAGAATATTTTTTTTTATAAGTTTCCTTGACTTCACAAAAAATCACAAACAGAAACCAGAAAAAAAAATATCAATTATATATCCTACCCAATACTATATTATGTTTCTAACACTAGAAATAAATATAATTATTTAATTAAATTTCATGATTGTATTGATTTATGAAACTAGTTAATGTTTTATATTTTTAATACATGACAACAACTAGAGCCAAAACTCCCCTAGGAAGCGAGAGTTAAAAACTTTAGAAGGTTGAAAACTAGAGAAAAATGGATTTTTATGGGTGAAAGTTTGAAAATAAAAGAATTGGTATCTATTTTGAGTCAAACTTGCAACATGGGTTAAACTAAGATCTTTAATGACCATGTTATTTGTAACTTAATAAGGATTACTAAGGATTCTATAAAGGTTTTTGGACACAGGAGTTTAGTATGGTATTATAAATCCATGTCGCTTGTCAACAAGTGTAGTCTATAGATTATTTTATAAACAGAATGTTATGAAAGGATATTTTAAGAAGTAAACAGAATATTGTAGGTATAAAAAAAAAAAGGCAATATGATTTGATGGCATTTAATGTAATTCTCCAGTTCTGACACTGTACTTTCAAGGTATGTGAAATGTCACTGAAAATTTTGGGATGAAAGGAATAGATCATTATCCACTGATATCACACATAACTCCTCATGCGTGAAGAGATAATAGGAAGGTCAGCTGCCACTTTAAAGTTTAAATTAAAAATAATATATGGTGATAAACAAAAGTTAAATGTTATCAAAATCCTAGGAAAAAATTAGGAAGATTGCTCTCTTCTTTACTATATAATTTCATCTCATTTTCTTTGTTTTTATTGATAAAATGTTTTTATGAAGTATGATTCAATCTAATTCATACCAAAATAATATTTAAGTTTACGTAAAAATAAACCATTAAATAACTGATAATTTGTGTTAATGCAGGTTTTTTTCTTTGAGAAATATATTTCTTTAACTTGGCCTAAAATTACTGGTCCCTTTGAAGCAATCTAGTAGGGTTAGAAGGATTAAAAAAATTCATGAGTAAGATGATAGTTAACTTATCTCATAGGAATAAGATAAATGTCATTCAAACTAAAATAAATTTTGTGTTATAGGAAACAAACCAGTAGATTCAAAATTTACCTGTTTCTACTGTGGCAATGAATCTAACTGTCTCAAGAAGCTTAGAGCTCACATTAAAACAACCCACACTGGCCCCAAAAGGATATCTGATCAAAGTAAAATCTATGAAGCGATCATAATCTATTCGTGTCGTTACTGTGACTACAGAACCAATGACAACTCACTCTACTCAAACCATCTGAGAAAGCATCTAGCAGAGATACCTATAACAAAGAAATTGATCTGTACTAAGGATTTAAAAATCTGCGATCATCACTTCAAGATCAATCATCGCTTTCGTTGTCCATACTGTAGCTTCAAAACCTCAGACAATGAGAGAATACGGCAGCACATGTGTTCCTGTCATGAGAACCAACGCCCATACCACTACCTCAGAGAAAAGGCGAGGCCTCATGATGGTAGGCAGTTTGTTTATCATCCATGTCCTGAGTGCAGATATAGTGCTGGAAGGTCTGGTACCCTTCGCAGACATATCATGGCTAAGCATACCAATGAGAGGCCATATCATTGTACAGAGTGTAACTATCAAGCTACTCAGAATGAGACTCTTAGGAGGCATGTCTTAGCGAGGCACACTAAAGTGAAGCCTCACCACTGCCCGAGGTGTGCCTATAGTGCAGTGCAATTGGGAACTCTTAAATATCACGTCAAGAGCAAGCACAATCTTCTGTAATTGGCTTTATTGATATTGAGCTTAACTTATTTTATAAAAATATTGGTTTAGTTATTAAAATATTTATGAAACGTAACCTTATATCAAACAAATATAAATGTGAAAGTACCCTAATATCAAGCTTTATTGATATCAACATTGATTTATTTGAAACAATTACTTACTAAAACATACTACAAAAGTACTAAATAATTAGATTAAATATATAATTTTAAAAATATGAATTAGATTAAATATACAATTTAAAAATATAAATAATTGCTTATGGTTATGACAGAGTAACCACTGTACAATCATTCATTCATGATTAATGTGGTAATTTGTATTTTAAATAATTTTTACAAAAGACTTTAGGTAAATACTTCAAACATTTGAGAACAAATAGGTTGATAAAATAAAACTACAAAGACTTAGTTATACATATTTATTATATTCATAGATTTTTTTTAGCATTGTATCTTAATAAGGACCAGTTAATGAGAAAAACAATGCAATACAAACTAAAACTTTTTTTTTCTATCACAGCCAATATTTCATCTTTCTAAGCTAAATAAGATTTTAAGCATCCATTTTCAGAGCTACAGGAAACAGAAACAAAAGAATAGTACAAAAGGGTAAGACAGGTAGATGATAGTACGAGAATAATAAAATAAAAATTCAAAGTTGAGAAAATAAAACTAACATAATTAAGTGGAGGAAAAAATAACGTAAATATAGATTAGTGTAAAAAAATATACACACAGAGTAAAAAAAAATGTGTATGTTGCAAAGATATAATAATAACATACATAATATCAATAGGAAAAATAAAATTTAAAAATAATACAAAATGTGTACAGGATAAATATACAATAAATACATAAAGAAAGTGAATCAAAAGAAGAAATGTGTGAATCAAAATAAAACATAAAGATAGTGAATAAATTAAATTGATAAATTGATGAAAGCATATTTAAAAATAAAATATAACTAAGGAAGATGCAATAAAACAAAAAAATAATTCCTGTATCTGTAAGATGCCTTAAAATTAAAATAAAAATCCTGTACCACACATGAAGCTCAGTACTTTGTAAGGAAGTACTGTTTCTAGACCAATGGTTGTGTATGGTGGGGATTTATAGAAGTTTAATATTAGCATTAAATCTTGATTGAAATTAAATGTCTTTTTTAAACTTTCAAACTCGGGTGATATCCTGATGTAGAAAAAGGTATCTCCACAAAGGAAAGAGAGGTATCTAGCTCCTCAAGAACACTTTATTAGCTACATTTAAGATATAATTATAAATATTAAATATTACATATTAATAAAAACATAAAATATTCAGAAATTAAACAATACAATGGATATTTATTCAAAATAACAAATTCAAAAATAAATGCTTAAATAAGAAATATTTCAAACACTGTCATCATTGACTAAGGATATTTTAATTCTTGGAATGAATAACACTGTCCAAAAAATAAAGTAATTAATTTAAAATAATTTTTTTAACAATTCATTCAAGATATATCTGCAAAAAAAAAATGGAATGGATCTTCTGAGAACAAGACAATAGAAAGAAGGATCAGATATTAAGAACATTGACCAGAACAATTGAATCAAACAAGTATTTCACAAAACATTTCTTGTTGTTAATTTATTTAGTAATACACTAAACCCTATGCTATTCAACCAGGCATTGGAGGAGATAATACAGGAAAACTGCAGAATGCCCAGTGGAAAGAATGAGGGAATGATGCATAAATACTTTCCACAAATGGATGACATAACAGTCCTGGGCAGAAGATACCCAGGCACTTACCTTCTCACAAAAAGCAGCTGTAGAAAATATGGGCTTACAAGGAAACCAAAGTAAAAGAAAGTATATTGTTGTAAGCCTGAATATCCACCAAGAAGAAGATAATCGTAAGTAATTGAAGCTTCCTAAAAGTTAATAACTGAAAATACCTACGCAGCACAATACCCTTCACTAACGATCAGCTTAGGGAAATCGACTAAAGTATCTTTAGAGTGAATAAAGCTTTCTTTTCAGTAGCCCATTTCCTAAGATCACAGAATATCTCGAGAAAGCTGAAACTAAGGACATACAATACTATTATAAGACATTATTATAAGTGATGCACGGTTGTGAGATATGGTCCCTTGAGAAAAATTGTACTTAAAGTTCTCAGGGTGATAGTGGGCCCTAATAGGGGACATGGAGAAGGAAGATGAATGAAGAATCAATATCCGACACATATCAATCAATCAGGCTTCATATGAAAGCAAAGAGACATGTCCATGGAAAGGACATGTGGCAAGAAGCCATACAAGCATATGGCATGAAGTCATACAAGCATGTGGCAAGAAGTCATCCAATGCCCTCTTTTCCTAAATATTCCTAACAACACCTCGATGGACCAAAACTTAGATGGGTGGACAAGATCAAGGACGCGGCTGAAGACCATGTAATAAAAAGGAAAGCCATTGCCCAACAGAGATGGAGAAAGCGAGTAGCGATGGCTAAGGATCTACAAGGTTTTATATGCCAACCATTAAAAAAAAAAAAGAATACACTAAGCAAATGGAACTCTCACCCAGGCATGAGCAGCACACATTAAGTGAATCAAATTAGGGAAAAATACTCTAGAAAACCCTCCTGCTATAACCAAGTACGGGCTTCAGTCAATTAAAAAATTGCAGTGACAATGATTTACAGTTTCATTAACAACTAGGTAAAGATTATTTTATTTAACTTTTATTATCTGTTACAAGTGTGATGTAAATGATGTTTTCAGTTTTTTGTTTCTTTTTTATGATGGCTCTATAACCTATTTACAGGACAGAATTTTCCATCACACCATATTTTTTTTTTAAATGGCAATAACTCTGCAGCCAATAAGGCCTATTGTGCGCTGACATTACAACATTGTTGCAATCAGCGCCACAACATTGTGATGAGCTTATTAAAGCTTAAGGTATATAGATCAAAGGAATCTGAGTAAGCTTGAGGGATTGACCAGCTCACACTGCTTAGGATCCATATGACCTACCCCAAACAGTGTTAACCTCAAATCCACAAATCAGTCACAACTGCATATAATGTGGTATGCCGTCTCATCCTCAGCATTGCAGAATTTGCACAAGGGCGACTCTGTAAGCATGAGGTTAAACATATTTTAATTTAGTCTACAGTGACCTGTATAGATCTCAGTAATTATCCTGATAATTACGCTTTGGCCCCAACAGGGTTTATCTAAGAACAGCTAAGATTGTATCTATCTTTTGCTAAAGCAGTGATGCTTGGCTCTTAAGCTGTAAGCTGCCATCTTAGCTTTGTTCCATTTATTGGCCATGTTAGCAGTATTTTTGGTATATCTCCATCTGCCATCCTAGCAATATGCCATGTATATCTCATAACACCTCAGCTTCATTGTTCTGACCTCAGGTTCTCCAAAGTCACTGTATAGCTCCTGGTAAGTCCGTCTCTTCCATTCTTCTCAAAATTTTTTACCTCTAAAAACTTGGTGAACTTTTCTTTTGAAGATCAGTTCTTCCTCAGTAGCCTTTGATGTTCAAAACTCAGATCCATATAGAAGCATGGGGGGGAGGGGGAGTATGCCAAAATTTTAAAGAGGTGAAGCTTGATCTCGCTAGAAAGTAAAATAGCCTGTTCAACTGTTTTTTAGGCCTAAGTAGTATTGGTTGGCTGCAGTTATCCTCTTTCTAGCCTCTTAATGGGGGTCATCATCCTGAGTGACCACAAAACCTAGTTAAATTAACTCTAGAACCTTTTTTAAACCTATGAGGCCCAATGATTACTGTCTCCTCTGGTTTAGGAACCTCTTCTGCTACTTTGTACTTGGCTTTGGGCTCATTGACTTCTAATCCAAGTTTTCTTTCTTTTAAGATATAGAAAAATATGTATAATTTAATTTTACAGTTTTTAAATAATTCTCTTTATCTAGAGAAAATAACAAGAGAAAAAAAACATTATCCATTAAATGAATATATTTTAAAAAAATTAAAATCTTAAAAACTTTGTAAGGAAGTACTGTTACTAAGCCAACGGTTGTTCAAGAAGGTGATTTGGTCAGAATCACACTCAATCTCCAGATTTTTACCCAAATAAGGCTACCCAATTTAAGAGGCTGGGTGGACCCCGGGAGGGCTCTAGAACCACTGGAGTTGACAGGGCTACAGAAAATAATTTTCTGCCCAGCCAGATTTTAACTCAGGTCCTTAGAGCTAGTAGCCACATGCCTTATCCTGGGGCTACCCACGCTCCCTTAAATCAATATATCTTGAGTAATAATAAGCTCAAGTAGCAGTATAGGACTCCAATGGGAGTCTTGGCCGAAAAAAAAAAAAAAAAAGCTCAAGTTGAAAAACTGTGAAAAAAAATACTGCGGTCAAATGAATTTTATTTTTATTCACTTTATGAATTCTACATATTATGAAATGTAAAACCTCAAAGTTTGAGAAGAGATTAATTATTTTCCTTAGTCAATTACAATGCTTCATTAATGAAAATAATAAAACCAAAAACAAAACATCAGTATACGAAACCCTATCCTTATGCTTAAAAATTAAAAAAATATTGAGCTCATACGAAACTGCTGTTTTTCAGTTTAATCATTTTAAATTATATCCAAATTGCTGCAACATGCCTAGACCCTTGGCAATAAAACAAAATCCTCCACTCTTATACACTTTTTGTAAAATCTCTGTCACACACAAAAAACAAAATATATTTAATAAAAATAAATTAAAAACGCAAAATAGAATCTTTCAATTATAACCTAACTAAACTTATATATTTTTTAAATAAAAAATAACAGTATATAAATAAATAACAGTCATATTACATTGAATATAAAAAAACTCAGAAATAAATGTAATTTTTAAAATCATTAAAAATTTCTTGATTTTCATCCAATAATAATAATTCAATTAAACAAACCATGATTTAGAACACTTAAGCAAAAATAAATTTAATGGTTATTACAACAGTGATTGTTTTTATAACTTATTTTCCACAAAGATAATTTTATAAATAAAATAGAAACATACAATATGATAAATCAGTAATATAATCAAAATCAATTATATAAAGTAACTTATCAACATATATCAATAAAAAAATAATTGGACAATTACAACTTATATATATATATATATACATATATATTTCTACATATCATATTTTGAGCAATGTAAATTGTAATCAGTAAGGAAGCAAGAAGCAAGAAATTTATCTCCTTCCATTTAACTAATACTTTTCATTATATCTTAATCGACAAGAATTTTTCATAAGAAGAAAAATGATTCTTAATCTCAGCATCGAAACATCAAATTTACATGACATTGATTTTAAAGTCATTATTTCCCAATAATAATAATCAAGGCTATTAAAACAATAATAAAAAATCCAATAAAATAATGAGTGAATATTAAATCACTATAATTGAAAAATAATACAATTCTAAGCAGTTATCAAATCTAAACTTAATTATAATTACTACATTAAGTTTTGCAAAATTTTATTCTTGGTTAAACTAAAACTAGATCTTTGACTGAAGTAACATCAGTATGAGAAATAAGTTTGTAAAAATATGCAAATTTAAATAATAATTATATAAAGTTAATTTTAAATGTATAATGGATTTTTCATAGATATTTTAAATAAAACGAATTAAAAAAATACTATAATTATGTTTTACTATAATATTGAACTAGGGGTATACTAACAAAGATAACCTATTAATTAGTCATTTCATAATTGTAAAATGTGCAATAACATTTCATATTTGATTTTCAACTACTGTATAATATAAAATAAATTGGTAACAATTTTAGAAGGGTTCATCAAAAATATTGTTTTTTTTACATTTTTGATTGTATACAAGATTTTAATTTAAAATAGACTCCATTAATTTATTCAAACTAGTATTCTGAAAGGCCAGGAAGAGGGAACTTTTCAGAAAATTCTTCAATTTCTTTTTTCAAACTTAATACTTTATCTGATAAAGGAGGCTGTGATAAAACTTTTTTGAAATCTGTTAGTTTAGGACTTGCAGCTGACTTCGCTGCTTCAACACCTATGTTCAAAGCTAAAACAAAAACAAACATATAAATTAAAAATATTTTTAGAATAATTATAAAATATTTAAAAACAGCTAGGGATGCAAAGGAGATTACTTATATATTAACAAAAATTCAAATGAAATCAATTTTCAAATTTCAACCCTGGGGGTGTCCTCCCCTTTACAAAATTCCCTGTCTTTTCTATGTCATTCAAATAGTCAAGATAGAACTTGATATACATATATTTTTATCTTTTAGTAATAATTATTAGTTTCCTAACTCTGTACATTAAAAGTGAACTAAAAAAAATGGTTTTTATGGAGGAAAGTGTATTTTTTAGACTTGTTTTAAGATCTGTTTAAAATTTGTTTCGATATGAAAATTCTTGAGGAAACTTATTGTAATAGCTTGTAAAATACCATTTTACAGAAAATATTATTGATTTCTTATTGAATATTTGGGTTCCTATACTGTTTCTGTTTATTTTATTTATATTATTATAATTATATTTAGGTAGTAAATTACACGTACCTAATTTTTGTATGAAAAACAAATAATTTTCATTAATTTACTAATTTAATTAAATAATTATTTCAAACATATCACATGAATAATCAATTTGTATTCTAGCTCTTAGATGTCAGTAGTTTGTCCAATGTCAGACATTTCTTAAAGGAGTCCGATTCCGACAGATCTAACAGAGGCAATTTTCGGATCACATGAAAGGAATGCAGTTTTCTACACAAATTAAACAGGAGTTAGAACAGACTTCAAAATCTGTCAGACCATGCGAAAATGTCTTCACTCTTTCTTTTAAAACCTAAAATGTTCTGTTTTACCATATTCTGAAATATAATTTCATTTACCTATTTAAAACTGACATTCTACTTCAGAATTTATCTGGATAACATATTAACGCAGAATTCTTATAAAAGACTAAAACAACAAATACTATGAATTTATAATTTATTATAAAAATTTATAAACATGACCATAACCAGGCCTGTTTGGATATACCAAGTTGAGATGTTAGGACTCAACTAAACTAATGAATTCCTCCCATATCTAATCCTTACAATCAGCATATAGTAAAGTCAGAAGTAGAAAAACTACGATATTATTGAGTCGTATGGTATACAATTTTATTTAATATTAACTTAATATTTACTTTATTTTTTTAACTAAGGAAGCAATTTCACTCAAAAAGAATGAATACAAAGCACTTAAATACACTTGTTAGCAAAGAACAAATTATTAATTTATTGTTTGAAAAAGCTTTGAATTCCGACTGAATATTCTGAAGTAATTTACCTTTTACAATGTATTCTACAACTTTCTCCATATCTTCTTCTACAAAACCCCTTGTTGTGAGTGCAGGGGTCCCCAGTCGGATTCCGCTCGGGTTAAATGCACTGCTATCTCCAGGAACTAGGTGAATAAGAAGAAAATATTATTCATCATATTCTCATCAATATGATGATGACAATGGTTTATAGATTCAATTATTTAAGTAAAATAGTTTCCTAGTGAATTTGTTTTATTTTGATTCTCTTTTCTGTGAAGGAAAATAATTCCTACAAAATAAACTTATCATTTTTGCTTTCAAACATTTAGACAATCTATATTTTGGAAAGCATTACTTTTTGGTTTTTAAATTTAGGTGTAGCACCTAATTAGCCAAGGCCTTAAGCTTTGAAAGTATTCAAATAAACTAGCCACTAAATAACTTTTACTTTGTCAGATTTTGAAAGAATATGTTTCAAATAAATATCAAATCAAACATTAAGGCTATTACATAATAAAATCAAAAGTATCATTGGGCACCATAAAAAAATTGTGAAAAAAAAAATTTAAAAAAAAATTCAGAACAAAATTTCTCTTTAACTATAAACTAGAATACCATTTTTAACTAGAATTCATACCTGTATTCTTGTTGCAGGCTATATTTACTTCTTCTAGGATGTATTCAGCTTTCGCTCCTGTTAAGCCAAAAGGACGGACATTTACTAACACTAAGTGAACTTCTGTATCACCAGTGGCAATCTCTAATCCAGCAGCCTTCAGAGATGAACATAATCTCTTAGCATTAGCCAATACCTGATACAATAATCAATATGAGTCAATTGTAGAAATAATAGATTGTTTAATATTTAATATCAAAATGGACATAGAAGCAGGACCAGAGAGGGAAATGGGAGCAGGAGTTTCTCCATAAAGGCAAAGAAACATGTAACCACAATGCACATATCCCAAGTATCAGCTCAGTCTCAATGGGGCCAAACTACTTATAGTGATTATCACATTATAAGCAGATGTGGCTATCAAGAACTTGGTTCCTCCACTTTGGTTTTAATTGCATTATGGATCTCAAACTCTGCAAACTGACCCAATTCTGACAAAGTATTTATAATTTGCAAAGGTCATCAGTCTACTTGAGTGAGTATTAATTAGACTGCACACAAGAGGCCTAAGTGAAGCCCTGGAACATCTCAAGAAAAAACTCAGAAAATAACAAGAAAAAAGTTCCCTAATTTGGATTTTTAAGATTTAGATAAGACAAAATTACCTGCTGTTGATAACGCTTGAACTGAGGAGATGTTGCTTGTTTCATCGCTGTAGCAATTGCAGCAATGGTATTATTATGAGGTCCTCCTTGAAGAGATGGGAAAACCGCACTATTTATTTTTTCTTCAATGTCAGGATTCAATCCTTAAATGAAAAAAAAAAATTATAAAAAGGAATTCATACTAAATAAAAATTAAAAAAAAAAATTTATTAGCACTCCAAAAATTGAACTAAAGATTGAATGAATATCTTATTGACTTCCAAAAATTAGATGATATACTTAAATTTATTGTTGTTTATTAGGTTCAACACTCTAATGTATTCTAACTATGATAGAAACAATCGAAGGCAAAACAACACAAAATCTACCAATAGTCGACACTAAACAGACATTTCTATGCAGAAGAGAAACAACTGAACGGCCACTACCCGTAATGATGTAAGGGGAAGCAAAGGTGTCGACAAGAGTTGTCCGATAGCCCCTCGTGCTGCACAAAAACTTCTTCAGTAGGCTTGGTATACCGAGAAAGAATTAATACAGAAATAAGAAAAACTTTAATGGTCACGCACAGAGAAGAGAATTTAATAACTCTTGGGCATGTTTTATTTACTATTTCAGTCTATATTCCAGGGCAAAAGGGAAGGGTTGATGAGAGAAGCATTTTTAGATTTGGCCAAACCTAATCATGCCAACTACCATAGAAATATAAGTTAAAACTAAGTATAAAAAAACAAGGTATACTGTGCTCTTATTTTGATAAACAGCTAATTTATATTACAGCAACAAATAATATCAGAATTCAAAAACTCATTAGTTTTCCATAATAAACAAACAAGAAATATATAAGACTTGCCTTTCCTGAAGAAAATAACCCCAGCACGAGGACCTCGAAGAGTTTTGTGTGTGGTAGTAGACACAACATCAGCATAATCAAAAGGTGAAGGAATCACACCTGCAGCGACCAGGCCTGAAACATGAGCCATATCTGCCATCAGATAGGCTTTTGAATCATCTGCTATCTGGCGAAACCTCTTGTAGTCCAAACAACGGGAATAGCAGCTAATACCTGCAATTAGAAAAATAAATAAATAAATAAAAAGGCTACCATATTATATTTCATCTTTTATTCGTATCATCTATTTAATTTATTTTTTGTTTTCAGCCCTGATGAAGGCCTGAAATTCAGGTCGAAACGTAAGCACAAATATATAAGTTTTACTTATTTGTGTTCCGGATTTTAATTTTTTCATCTACTGCAATGTATAAGTTGTTGTAATATTAGTTTATAATTTGAAAAAGTTGTTATAAA
>NW_027115007.1:428234-433384 GCF_000696795.3 Halyomorpha halys
ATTCAATATTTTACAATACAATGAAAACATGACAACTCAGGAATTAAAAAATTTTTGATCCCACATCAGTATAAACATAATGGTTCAAATTTATTCTTATTTCAGTTAACTATTGAGAAAACAAATAGTATTTTTAACTTATGAGAAGATGATTGTGGATTTGGTCAGTGAAGAACACAAACAAGTAAAAGCTTATTTATTAGTGCCAACGAATTTCTAGCCTTCATCAGGGCTAAGAACAAAAACAAGATAGCAATCAATCAATAAAAGGATACATGGAATGATTAGCAAATAAGTAACATTACGGATACATAAATAGTGTTGACAGATTATGTATAATGTACACATTATGTATCCATAATATCCTTATACATCATTTTATTTTCACTGGTTGTTATCTTGTTTTTGTTTTAAGGCCTGATGAAGGCTAGAAATTCTGGCTGAAACGTTGAGATCAATAAATAAGTTTTTACTTCTTCGTGTTCTTCACTAACCAAACCCCTAACCATCTTCTCCTCATAATATTATTTATGGCCAACAATCTTCTCATTATTATATTTTTAACTTAAATCTTTATATTCAATTTCTTTCCTAGGCCATAGATAAATATTTTTTATTTCCAGATAAATAAGGATTCATTAAAATATTAATCTTTCAAGACTATGATTTGAAAGTACTACACAAACAAAATTTTTACTGAGGTGGCAAAAAACTAAACTTTATCAGTATATAACTTCATGAATTAACAACACTAAAAATAAGGAGAAAACGATACAAGTTTTTTAATTATCACCCTAAAAAGGAGTACTACTAACTCCAATGAACAAAAATAAATTACCTGCTATGATGATTTTTGGCCTAAAAAGTTTTGCATTTTCTTCTAACTTATCATAATCAATCAGTCCAGTCTTTGGATTAACTTTGTAAGGAAAAGATTCAAAGAATATTGAAGTGGCTGAAATTCGCTTGGTAGGTGTCATAAAACCATGAGTCAAATGACCACCATCAGGTAAATCCAGGCCTATAAAATGACAAAAAGTTAAACTTCATCTGTTTAAATATAAACAAAATTTACTAATACAGCTGATTTTCTCTCTATAGTGAACAGGCAAGAAAGAGGATTAAAATATAATCAATGGAAAAAGTCTTAATAATAGATACTCATTTCCAATTAATATACTATATTACTATAAAAAACAAAAGGATTAAATTTTTTTGTACCCATGATTCGATCATGTGGTGCACATAGGCCAGTTAAAACTGCAAGATTAGCAGGAGAACCAGAATAAGGTTGAACATTAACACCCCACTCATTTTCAGAGAGACCAAATGCTTCAAGTGCCCTTTTTTGACATAATACTTCGACTTTGTCAATAAATTCATTTCCACCATAGTATCTAAAATATAAGTAGCATTCGATAAAAGTAAATAATATAAATCATAATAATAAAACATTAAGAATTTCCAATCATAAAGCATAGGAAAACAAGATTAATTAATTGGAAGATTGTTGATTGATTTTGAGTAATATTTAAAAGGAAGATGTTCTGGGAGTGGTCAAATAGTTTAATTACTGTTTGAGTTCTTTTTACCGCACCCGCACCTTTTAAAGATTAAGTAATATCATTGGAATGATGTCCATAATAAATTATATAAATATTTTTCCTTCACAACTGAGTTATCAAGTTTTAATTCATATGTTAAGTTATATGTGTCAAGTAAAAAGAAGTCAATTGTTACTAAAAACATTTTTTTAATAAATGTTGATGTAACATTATGTAGAAATGAACAACATAAAATCTCAACAAAACATTTCGACGAGAGAAACCAAATTTTAAGTTTCTTTAGAGAATTAAAATGAAATAAAGTGTAAAGCTAAATATGATTCTAAATAATAAAAAAACTTTGATCGGCAATGAATAATTTAATGTATATAAAAACACTGAAGTTAATATTGTGATTCATAAAACAGCTATACTTAAGCGCATCATCAGCAAAAATTTGAAACCAGGTAAGCCTATATCGTTTTGATTTAGGGGGATTTTATATTTCAAATTTGATGTGTAACAAATAATTGTTGTAAACTAATATCAATTCATATTGTTGTTGCAATTTTGCATTATTAATTATTTCATATTACTTCATAGTAACTAGCTAGGATACTATCTTCTTTTTTTTAATATCTCAATTTAGAAGTAGAAAATTCAATTTTCTGTTTCTCTCCTGAAAAGAAGAAACTGAAAGTTATGTGATATCCAACTTTTACTGGCGATAAGTTCTGATAAAGTTTCATGATGCTAAGAAATAGAACTTAATGTCTCTAGCAACCGTAGATAATCCAAAACAGATGGAGATAACAATACTCTCCTTACCTGGATGGAAGTAAAAATAAGAATACAAAGTTATATCTCTGTTAATATTGATCCTTTCATTTTTTGATAATTTGATTATTTGAATTGAATAATTTAATGGATAATTTCAATTTTTTTTTTCTTTTTTGATTTTAAGAAATTCTACTATCTTAAAAAAAATAAATACAGATTATCACTTTTAGAGTTATTACAAAATGAAATTTTCTTTCCTCCAAAACTTTTTACTGTAGATTTATATTCTATACTAAACTTTTTAAGGCTTTAAGTGGAGGGCTTTAAGCAAGATCATTAGATCCGTTCAGGCACTAAAGTATAGAGAAACATATGTTTTTTGCTTGTTGTACAGTAACTTTTGTGCACAGCGTGTCGTATCTGTAATGACAAGAATCACAGAATCCGAAAACAAAACAAAAATAGAAGTAACAAAATTGGTTGAAGATATGGCCATGGCACAGGCCAACAGACAAGCCAATAGCCAGTAATACTTTTATGAATTCTGGGCGCTCTAAAAGAAATAGATTTGTTGAAAACTACATTGAAAATTTGAGATGATAACCATTCAATTTTATTTTTAATTCTTTCCTTACCTGGAAGGTAAGGAAAGTAGAAATCTAAATTGGTACAAATTTTCAAAACAATATCATAATTCAACAAAACAATACCTTTTTCCTGGGAGACCTTCAGAATATTTGTTATGAAGGCATGAACTTAGACATTGTAATACAGAAAGGGAAGTAAAATTCTCAGACGCAATCATTTCAAGTCCTTTTTTCTGCCTTTCTTTTTCTTGTTTCATCAATTGAAAGAGCTCAGGATCAGAATCCCAAACAGTCTGGTTCAAAATGTTGTCACTAACACCCATTGTAAAATTACTGGCACTACAAAATTAATATACATTATTAAACTGTAAATAAAAAGAACATTGTAAGAAGAAATAAGTATTGTCATTCATTCAGCTAAAAGCTTTTTATCAAGTTCATCAATTAAATAAAATAAATTCTCATGATGTAGATAAAGGATAATATTTAAGTTAACATTTACCTTCCTGAGGCTAACCATTTTCTAGGAGACTGATAAATAAAATTATAATTTAATACTCTCCTGAACATGTTATATCCGAATTGTGCGAAAAAATATTAGAGATTAACTGATTGATAACTTGTAAAAAAAATAAATGACGATTTCCCTGACAAAAACCATTTAGATGCTATTGATAATATCAGGATAAATTTTTTTAAACTCCTATCATACAAAGAAAAGACATACAGCAAAACACATAAACTTTACTAATTGGCTATAGTTCTGGACAGTATTAACAAAAAGTAAACAAACGTTTTAAAATAAACCACCTGTTGAATTCTTGCTAAGAGGTACTTTCCTAAGCACTGTACATGCAACTTACACTGGAAATAAATGAAATCGGCAAGAAGTGTTATATGTCAAACGAATCCACCAGGAGTATCGGAGTTACTAATTGAACCACTAGCAGAAAAAACTTAATCTTATAATAACGGAGATACCCAGCGAACAAAGTGGGGGGTCTAGGTCTAGATATCTCGTAGGTTCTTATTGACCATGAACTCGTAGATAACTTTTTTTTGCATTAATTATAACGATTTCTACGTCGATAAAAAAAAAAAAATAATTTCGAACGTCACAATATACAAGATCGGACTCGACAACTAATAGGAAACTGGAAAAGCATCAGGACATAAGAATTATTTGAACAGGACCGAACATATCTAGGGAAATAACAAATAGGGATAAGATAATTGTTATTGGACATTATTATTGAACTTTTAATTCATTACTAATAAACGTGAGTCCAAGAGCGTTGAGCGAATTTTAATAGGATTAGCGGATTAATAAAAAATATTTAATTACAGCAGTTAACATACCTCATTTTAATTAACCGACAACGTAGTCTTAAAGCCACAATAAATGATATATTATGTAACAACCTCTAATAAAGAGTTCGTTTTTAACTAGTTTGCCGCTAACAACTGTGAAAGACGCACCATACAGCCGATTGCATAGCACTAATACCCAAGTGCTAGTACTGCACTGCATGAAGTGAAGTGGTGTGACGTAACGAGTATACCTACGTTCATATTTGTCATTGAATTGTTCTAACTATTTCATATGAATATATTAATATCACAACAGAAATGTTAGTGTACCATCATTTAAAATAGCTTCAGAAATATTCAATGATCTTTCTTAGGAATAAATATGTTCTTGCCTTGTTAATAATTAGTACGACAACGAAAATTGTAATACAATATGGATAGCTTAAACATTTTTCGATGAATAAAGTAAACGTTCCGAAAAAAAATTATTTTTTAAAACATTAATGGTTTATAAAATATTTAAGAACTTTGAAAAAGTTAATCATCAAATTCATTTTTATGAATCAAATTCATTTATGAATTATTTTTAAGAAAAACTTAAACCCCCAACCATGGTGAAAATAATGGGAATACAAATAAATGAATTTATAACTGGCTATATGGAAAATTCCAATCCCATTACAATTTAAAATAAAACAGTAGACGTTTGACTAGTGAATATGGGAAGGTCTTATTGGTTAGTTGAAAAAAAAAATCAGTTTCTTTGTATAATGTTTGGGAAATTAAAAAAATTCACACAAATTAACTTTAATAGCAGCACGCAATTTTTTTTTATCTGAAAATATATTGATAGAGCTGATTCAGGATATACCCCACCATACAAATGTTTTTCCTGACTTTATTCTTCCATCCAAAAAAAAAATATAAA
>NW_027115007.1:433664-438070 GCF_000696795.3 Halyomorpha halys
AGTTAATTAAAAAAAAATCATTTATTACTAATAAAGTTTTTTTTTGTAGAAACTAGAACGATATTTTTGATTTCAAGTGATATCTATTAATTATTTTTTTTATTTACAATTCCTGTCTCTATTTCTCTCTTTTTCTTGTTCAGTTAGTAATCAATTGTCGCCATAGAGCTTTCTTTGCACCTCCCTTGTTGAGGGCCACATCAGTCTCCTTGGCTCGGAAAAAAAACTTGCATGTTTGGAGAATGTGCTAGGAATTGTGCTTACCTTCTCTAAACTCGCGGAAAGGACTAGAGCCAATATAGAACTCTCGGAAAAGGTTGGCTCTGAGACAGTTGTGCCCGGTTCATAAGCGAAAGATGAGGACTTGTTCTCGTCGTGTGAGCTGGTGGATGGCATCTCCGTGGTTGTAAAGTGGGTGGCTCCCAATCCAATTTTTCACTTATATTTACATAATTTTTAACCCCATCTTAGTTTACTTCTTTGTATCTCATTATCTTACTAAGATAATAATAATATTTTTGTATCTTTTTTAGCCCTAATGAAGTCTTTCAAAGTGGGGCGAAACGTTGGAAAATTAATAGTTATTAACTATTTTTTGTTCCTTTTTGACCGCACCTCAACCACATCCTTCATATTCAGAAAAGTACGCTCAATCATTTATATTATAATATAGAATATATTTTTAATTAATGGAGAAGTTTGTCGGGGGGTGCGGTCAGCAAAGAATAACAAAACCATATTTATTTATTTAATGCCGACGTTTCGACCTGAGTTTCAGGTCTTCATCAGGGGTTGTGGCGTAGAAGGTAGGCTTGTAACTGGAAAATATTTTTATTTGATTTGTATTATAAAGATTTAATCCTTATGTAATCAGTTGTATTTTATTAATACTTTATATCGTTTAAAGTTGTCTTCTCATAAACTATCTCTTTTATTAACTATAAAACTTAATTATTATCTATGATTAATTAAATTAATTATTCGTGATTAACTATCAATTCAGTCAATGAAATGGTAGGATAGTTTGTAAGATATTGATTTTTAAATGAAAAGTTAACGATTTAAAAATAATAGTATACATTATCTTTAAAAAGTTACTACATCAATACAGTAATTTGTACCCATCAAACTTTATACACGTTTATTCTGGAATAGAATAACGTTTCGCAAAGATTATTAAACTTTCAGGATGTTTCTTGAATAAAACAAACTTAATTGGATTTTTTTTGTCAATTCCAAACCAAACAATATATCTAGAATTCAAAACTATCTCAGCTTATGGTTTTTTAAAATACTTCGTTTCATGGTCTACCAATTTGTCTGGCCAGGCCGTGAATAATATCTCCAAATCGCCGTGGAAATATCTTGAAAGCACTGATGCCAATTTGTCTTGTCTTTTCTTTAATTTATTTACAAGGAACTTTCTTTGATATAAAAATTGTAATTCCTAGGCGCATTGGCAAGAACTCTCGGAGATGTGTAATATTTTTTCCCTAGCATCACCAAAAACAATTTCATTGAAATCGTCCCCATGTCCTTAGGTCTCCCCTTGTGAGTCATTCCGATCTGCTTATTAAAGAATGCTTATCGAAAATTTAACCAAGTTTCAATAAAATCGGCCGAGTCCTCTGTCCCCTTTTTTCAAAAACTTTCTTCTCTATCCACACTGTCTTTGTGATTATTCATATTCCACTTTTTTTTTCACTCTTCTCGTACTTCATATTGTATGAATTTTTCATTTTTTAACTCAAATTTTAACATTATTTTTTTATTTTACATTAACTATATTACATGTTAAAATAATTTTTAAATTATTTACTTGAATTGAATGAGATTCTACATATTAAGCGGGTGGTAACTGTTATCAGTACGCTTTAAATATAAATCGAGAAAATCTTGTCAACTGTCGGAGAGGAACCGATTAAGATTGATAGATTAGTACGTAATCTATTTTATTGTAAATAATTCCGATATCTACTCTCGTCCTGGCTATGTCGTAATGTCTATTTTTTAAATATATACATTTACATAATATAACTCACTTTTCTATGATATTTTAAAATTGTATTTTTATTGTTACCAAACGATTTCAAAGCAACTAATGAGTTAAATTACATATTTCTTTTAATTGTTATCAAAGCAATTTTATATCTTTTATGTAATAGTGAATAACAAATATGTGATATCTTATGACGTCCGTAAAAAAAAAAATTATATCTTCATGCAATATTAAAAATAGCGAACAATTCCTCTATTTTTTTTACTTTCTCTTACCTATATATGGAATACATGATAAGGTGACAAAAAATTTCGAATTTGACGGTAATAGACGTTTTGAGGCCCCATGGGTCCAAATTACCAAGTCTCGCAAACTTGTCTAAGTATCTGCGAGTATGTGAACGTTTTAGCTCAAAAAAGAAAAAAAAAATACGAAGCCAAAATTGTCTTGTCATTGTTACATCTATGGTACATTACAACTTTTTCGATAACATTTATGAACTAGATTAACATATTTAGTTGTATATCAATTGTTTTAACACATTTTTGTGACTATCCCGAAAATGGCACCATTAATTTTAATTGCACTCGGTATATTAATGCAGATTTTAATGATCTTTAATATCGGCTTGGTCTAATCATCATTGAAATAGTTAGACAGAGCTTAAATGCATAATTTTCAATTATCATCCTCTAAAGTACCTTTAATTTTGTTTATTTGAAATAGCTAACCACTTTGCATTGTTAATGTGATAAATAAAAAAAAAGAATAAATATAAACTATGAAATAATTGATTACTAACTGAACAAGAAAAAGAGAGAAATAGAGACAGGAATTGTAAATAAAAAAAATAATTAATAGATAAAAAGATATATATATATAAATTTTTACATGAAAAGTAAATTAGAAAACCTTTTGTCCTAATTAATTACTACATTTGTAAATTTATCGTGCAAAAAATTATTAATACAACAAAAATTAGCATAATAATAAATTTGTAAGATGGCTACATCGGTGCGCACTATCGCTGAACCGTATGCCACCGACTAATCTGTGCTTACCAGCACACTAGTGCTCCCGAAAGAAGAAACCCGACATTCTTGTTAAGTTGAATAAATCCTGTCTCCTAGTCCTTATTCCCGTACTTTATCATATAAACAATTTTTCCGTGCAAAATGCCACATTTCCTTCTCATTGAAAAACCGCTTTAGTTCGACCATCGACTTAAATTCTTCTTAACCTTTCAAAACTGCTAGAACGCCTTGTTCAAAACCAACTCTCAAACTTCCTAGAAGAACGTTCCCTCATCAATCCTTTCCAATCCGGCTTTCGACCTAACTATTGAACACAATCCGCTTTCCTTAAAATAACCCACGACCTCCAGACTGCCATGGAACACCAAAACCTAACAATTCTCATCCACCTAGATTTCTCCAAAGCATTTGACACAGTTGACCACAACATTCTTCTTACCAAACTACGAAATCTTCCTCTATCCAACAGGGTTTTACACTGGTTTCAATCCTTCATTTCCGATCGTTCCCAGTACGTAGTGGTTCCTGATAAGGTCCTTAGGCTCCTCGTCACTTCCCTAATATTCTCCTATTATTGCTGTGTGGTTTACGGGGGTGTCTGAGGATCTCGAAGCAAATGTTATAAAAATCGAAGCAAATTGTTCAGGAAATATCATTGGAAGAAGCAATAATATGAGTACTATCTATATTTATACACACACATATATATATATGAGCACTATATTTATACATATACATTTTATGAGCACTATATTTATATGCTATATAATGTATATTATATTATATTATACAATGTGAAGCTGGCTGTCCATCCTCTAAATTTTTATAGTTCTGATAACCCCTTACAGAGCTCTAGAGTTCACAATTATTTCAAGAAATATTTTGCAGTTTGAGATAAGAAAAAACTATTCAATGATGCCCATGGCTAACTTCACGTTTTGTCCAAATTTGGCATACTAGAAATTATTTGTAATAAACATTACGACTTTCATATGATGTAATGTTTGACGTTATTATATAATGTTTGAAACTCTTCGAGGAAGCAAACAAAATTTGCAAAAAGTGACAATAAATTTTGAACATATATTTCCAAACTGACGAGTGGTGAAAAATAACTTCTTGAGTTCTCAATTGTTTTAAGAAATATTTCTATTCCTGAAGACATGAGAATTATCATTAAAAGATATATTGTGATCAATAAACGACAGTTCTGAAAGCTTCCCAAAGAGATTTAAAAATAATCCGTAATAAATAAATATCTACAATTCTTTGTCATTTATCGGGAGTTTAGTTAGCTCCCCAAAGAGTTTCCTTAATAACCAATGTCATAAAGTTGATAGCAAAAAATTAATAGGGGGTCAAGGTTTATATAT
>NW_027115007.1:438150-474165 GCF_000696795.3 Halyomorpha halys
TACAAAAATTTTATGCTCAGCACGTTTCACACACTAAGTTTTTCTCAAAGAAGTACGAGTGCAAGTAGTGAACAAATAATTGAACACTTTTTTTTTCTTTTCACATTAAATTAGAAACTAAAACATGTGAAAAAATCAGAACAATGGAACTACTTTTTTCATTCCTCTATTTCCTAGACTAAATATGTACCACTGTAACGGTACATAATAATATAATATACTATTATAATAATATATAATATAGACTATATAATGCTTAAAATCAGATCATATGCTGAAATTTATGAAAGAATTGCTGAGGAGCATGACATGTCTCTGATATTATGATAATTCCATTTAGATAAAATTTCTCATTACATAATTATCCTCGTCATCCTAATCTGCATTTGAAAAAGGAAATTTTCTCTTAACCATACTATTACTACATAAATGTTGATAAAGATTTAACATTTTCTTTGTAGACAGGTAACCATTAATTAATATCACAATCTATTTTATAAATCAATGGAAACGTTTAATGAAAAAATTCTATTTTATGTTTATTGTGGCTGAGCTTTTTATTTTTATTTATTTAACACGATTTCCTAAACGACTGAACTTATATTAACTGATTCTCTACGATAAGTTTAAAATAATTAATCAGGTCATCATAAAGTATAATTCGACATCCCATGACGCACTGCTTTGCCTCTTTATTCTAAAGAAACCAGGCATGGTAAGAAAGAGGGAAGGCTCAACAGTAGTTTCACAGAATCTATTGGTGACTCCAGTTGAAAATGTTATCAAATTAAAGAAGGTAATCCGGAAGGATACAGTTGAGGAATGGACCCGACTGTGGGTGACTACTTGAAAAGGGAACGCCCAGAGAAAATACTGCCGCATCGTATCTACAATTTCGGCTGTATGCGAAATGGGTTTTTCTGGACTACTTGATTTTACAATTCTTCCGATTGCACTAAGTAATTAAGCCAAGCTATTACTTGTAGTGTTCAGGAGACTGTTGAACATGTCAGGATATGTACTGGAGGGGTAAAAGGCAGCCATGATGAGAACGGTAATTTACGTTCTTAATGAAGATTTTAATCCGTCATGGTTGAGAACTTCCCAGGATTCAAGTTCATTAGTAGCTGAAAGACATCTGAGTTCAGCTAACTACAACCTTAAGAGTCCAAAGGAAAATGAGGAGACCAGCACCAAAAGATGGAAGTCATCTGTAATAGGATGGTTAGATGGGCACAAGTTCTTAATTAGAGGACATCCTAGCTGAAGTTGAAGCATCACATTAGCAACCTCACTAGTTTAATCCCAGTGTGGGAAGTTGAGTTTTATTTCATGGTAGTCTTAAGGAAAGAAAAATCAACCCTTCCATTTTGGTTACAACTGGTTAGTTATCAATAGGATAACACCTGTAAGTCAGAAATGATCAGATAAGAGGTAAAAAAAAAAATTGGCTTCTTAATAGAATTTGACTTTACCATTTAACAAAAACAGTAAACCAATGCCATTTTTCAACTCTGTAGCTTAATGTTTTCCTAGCATTATTGGTGACCAAACACCACCATAAAAAGAACGCCTTAAAAACTTAGCAACCATAGAAAAAATATGATACTTAGCACAAAAAAAAAACTTCCTCACTAACTACCTATATCAATAATTATTTTAAGGTTTGTGCAACTCGACAGCTTCTCCAATTGAGTTTTTCTTAGATATACCACAAGACTTCTTTTGAAGTCCTGTACAGCCCAAGAGTGGGAATGTTAAATACATTTCCCAGAGCATCTGTGAAATAAATACTGAAGAGCCCACAATGTTCTAAACTAGGCACTCTGAGCTCTTCACCCCAATGTTCTCGGCATCATGACCCTGGCTTCAAATTTTATACTTGGATTGAGTTGGCGTTTTTTAGAGATGTGAGTTTCGGTTGTCTGAACTTTTTTTTTTTTTAATTGAAAACTTTAAAAATATTCAGTATTAAAATTTGAATAGTAAAAATCAATGTATTTTCAAATTTCAAAGGATTTCAGTTTCCCATAGAAATAAATACACACAAATACATGAATTATAATTTCAACAACATATAAAAATAAATACAAAAATTTATATTTTATTCAACTTCCAACTTTTGTTCTCGACGCAAGCATTTTTTACAAGTTTTCTTGACATTCCAACAAGACTTGTGACTAACAGTCTCACATTTTGGACAGGTGTAAGTATTACTATCAAACCCAAATATTATCTCAACCTTTTCACCATCATCATCATCACCATCATGATCATCATCATTCTTTTCACATAATTCACAGATATATCCTCTTCCTCTACAAACCTAAAAAATAAAAGATAATAAGTATATAATCTTACAATATACTAAATACATTTAAGACTTTGATAAGTTTTGGAACACTATTTCAAAGAAGGAAATTAAGTAGAAGTAGAAGAATCAATTTCTATTTGGAATGGGTAGGTTTGGCTAAAAAATTTAGAAAGTTTAGCTTCAAAAGCAAATATTTTCACTGTGCCCTCTGTCATTAAATAGAGGAAGGTCATCAAATTATAGGCTCAGACGAGTTTAATTGATACAAATGGTGGCCTTCATTTTGAGGAGCTTAATGAAACTGTAAATTACGATCTAATTAACACAAAGGTAAAAAATATACAAGCAGTTTATATGGAATATATAGTAAGAGAAAGTATTGTGATTGTGAAGAACTGCTTGGACTGTAGTCAGTATGTGGAACATGAGGACGGTACAAGTACAGCCATTTCTATATGCAGACAATATCATGCTGGAGACAGACTGAGGAAAAATTGAAACAGGCCATTATAGAACTCACCCGCAAAGGAATGAGTATTACAGCTGCAAGAGCAAGGTTATGACTTTTGCCAAAGATGAAGTGGATGTGGGCAATGTAAGAATAGTGTGCAATGATGAAGTATTGGAAAGAGTAGACTTTTATACCTACCTTGGAACAATTTTCAATAAATCTGGTGAAATAGACCAAGAAGTGTCCAATAGGATTAATAAAGCAAATAGTATTTACTACCAGATAAGCAATACTGTTGTGGAAAAGAGGGAGGTAGGTAAGGACATCAAGCTCCATATCTTTAAAGCAATATATATTCCAACATTATTATATGGCAGTGAAAGTTGGGCCACCCAAGACAAGCACATGAGCAGGATTACGGCTGCTGAAATGCAATTTTTGCGAAGAATACAGGGAAAAACTAGGAGAGACAGGAAAAGGAATAAGAGAACTTCAGATCCCTCACTAAAATCAGTGATTGAACACAGACAGCTCCGATGGTATGGACATGTCTGTAGATTGAGAGAAGAAAGAGTGCCAAGAAAATGCCTGGAGACAAGGCCAACAGGTAGAAGACCATGAGGCAGAGCTAGAAGGAGCTATATAGAGCATATCCAATGACTAGGTCTATAAAGAGGAAAAACGCTGGCTCAGATTAAGATGCTTGCCATAGATCGAGATGTTTGGACCAAGTAGTTAGAGGTTCCTCCATGCTGAAAGGCACTTAAGAAGAATGAGAAAGAAGAAGTGTTAAGGCTCTGATCCTAGATCGTTCCTGTGATTGTACAGAAAACTTTTCGTTCAAATCTCTCGATTCTGCTTTCTAGGCTCGTTCAAATGTCTCGATTCTGCTTTCTTGGCTACCTGTTAGAGCCTAGGCTTCACACCCGTATATAAGAGCTCACTTTATCATGGCATTGTACACCTTTAGTTTCAGATTTTTTGGGATTCTGTATTCTTGACAGAGAGAAGGCTTTGTTCGCACTTGTTATACTATGGTCTATCTCAGTCTGTTGATCATTTATTGATGTTATGGTGGAGCCGAGGTACTTGTAACTGCCTACTTTTGGGAACAATTTGCCATCCACTCAAACCATGTCGTTAGGTAGGATTTTGGGTTACAATCATATATTGTATTTTATCTTCATTTACTTACAAACAGATTTTCTCTGCTTCTCTTAATAGAGTCTTTGTGAGACTTTTCCATGTGATCTTGGTTATTTCCAAAGAATTACAATGTCATTTGCCTATGCCAGGATTTTATGTCTCATTCCAACGTGCACCCCACCATTTTCGTGTGATGTTCTTCTAATCACTTTTTCTAGGGCTAGGTTAAACGGCATTGGTGAGAGTCAATATCCTTGTCTCAGACCTATTCTGAAATCAAAGGCTTTAGATACTTCTCCTTGTATCAGGGCTCTGCATTTAGGATCATTCGTACATGCTTTTGTCAGTCTTACCAACTTCCTGGGGATTATTCATTTATTTCCACCTTTCCCTGCTTTGTAAGCAATACAGGTATGTAGCAATAGTTCAATATTACACATGTAACATCGAACTACTGCTAATAAATCGATTGATAAGTACAATTTCTGCTAGAAGGTTCAGTCTTCTGCATCTCTCAGTCATCCATTGGCCTTCCATGGGCTGGTCTTCTCCTTCTTCTTTGATAAAGATTGAAGTGGGCTGGCCCAACAATTGTTTTACACCCATATAAAAAATTCTTTGTAATACAGGTAGTTATCTTCAGTTACTAGCTGAGGGAAATTGTCCTCTGTTAGGGTACTGAGTCCAGTTTTTCTTAGCAATCTGGCCTATAGTGCAAAAAGGCTGTGCAGTCCATTATGATGTGCTCAGCAGTCTCCTGAACACCACAACCAAGGCATAGCGGGTCGATATCCATCCTGTGGACACGTTAAATCCACTTCCAAATCTTATGCCAAGGTAAGCGACTACCTCACTTAGACTTCCCGCGGACTTCATGATCTTTTGAAGAAAATTTCTATCTACAGAATTATAGGCTGCTTTGAAATCAACAAATAAGGCATACACATCCTGATCTACTTCCAATTGTTTTTCTAGTATCTGCTTCAGGATGAAGATCTGGTCTGGCATGCTCTTTTCTCTTCTGAATCCTACTTGGTGATCACCAATTATATTCTCGTATTATATAGAGATATCTGATTTAGCAGGATGTTGGACTTATATATGAAGCCTTTCTTCAGGATAGGATAGATCAGGCCTGTGTTTCAGGTCTCTGGTATTCTTTCTTCCTTTTTGGATTAGTTCCAATAGCTTGGTAAAAGTTTTATACTATTCATAAAAGATTTGGTTATACAAATATTTTCCATTGATTAATGAATTTATATAAAGCAGTCATGTAATTGTTACAGTAACAATTTTTATATTAGATATTATGATCAATCCCAGAGTAAACTATAAATTATTAGTCATCACTCATATTGATTTATTACTACTTTTGATATTTAATAATACAAAAAGAGCTATGTAAAAAGCAAGAATGTTTCACTATTTTCTGGGAAACATGAATATTCGTTATAACAACCGTTAACAAATTGGGAAAGTTTCAGTGAATGTTTCCTATTCTGACATAATATATTTGTATAAAACTGCTTAACAGTGGCTAATAAACGAAAATTTTCTATTTAATAATTTTAACTAATACCCAACGCTTTTGGTTGTAAAAGTAAATAGCTTGTTTCTACAACCTGAGGAGGTAATATTTTTTAAAATAAAAGAGATACTGCACAGGAATTGGAAAAATAAATTAAAGATACAGGGAATTGACTGTAGTGTCCATTAATGATAATTAAATTTGAAAATTAAGATTTGTATAGAAAAATGCAACACTTACTGTACAATCTTCTTTTATGTGTTTCTTTAAAATTTCTTGCACAGCCTCAATTTTGGAAAGAAAAGTTCCATTATTGATATCACAAAGATCATCAAGAGAAAAGATGGTTGTACTATGTATCAAATGCCTCCTCCATTCCAACTCTCTCATAACAAGTCCACTTTCTAACGATGGACGGCAAGTAGCTATGTAATGCTTCATAAGCCCCAATTCTTCTCGTTTTTTCTTTTAAAACATATTATTCAAGATCCAGAAATTAATAATGAAAATTATAAACAATTGGATAAATAGAATATAATTGGATTCACCTTAATAGTTGCTAATTCATCAACGAAACTGTACAAATTTTCATCTAGAGTAACAAGAGGTCGAGATTTTGTAATGCGTATCAATTGATAAGAAGCTCTACACACTTTTTGAGGTTCGAAATCCCAATTCAGCATAACTCTTGCTGGAATAATAGAAGGAGTATTCCAATGGCAGGATGGGCAATAGTGGTGCCCATTGTAGTTACATAGCCTAGCCTCAGCAACATCAGTATCTTAAAACGAAATTATAATTAAATGAAATTGATAAATAATACTTGATATATTGTAATTTACATTCTGCTTAATGTGTATTATTACTTTAAACTAATAAGATAACAAAAAAGTACTAAAATAAAATATTTTTACTAACATTGACTTGGGAAAAAAAACTTATTAAGAAACTTTTTAAAAACAAATAGTAATGCTATTAAATTAATTCAAAATAAGTTGAAAATAGGACAAACCAAAATTATACAACAAAAACTTTCAAGTAAGAGTCAAACTCAGGACTTCAGTTCATAAAAACAAAAAAAAAATCAATACCTACTCAACAAAATTCAATTTGATTATATCAAACAAAATTTTGAACGAGAAATGTTTCTATGAATACAAATAGTGATTTAATTAGAATTCTACATTCTTAAAAGCAATTAAATTAAAATTGAATCTATTGTCACTAATTGAACTGTTAAAGCCATCTCAAATCGACTGTCTTTTTGTTGGAAGGCTTTAAAAATGAACAAAAAAAACAAACTGGCTCAGATTAAACATTTATTTGGTTCAATTTAAACATGGTAAAACACAAAACTAACATAAATAAAACATACAAGCAAAAATAAAAAGGCCTTTCAGATAAAAATAAAATAATTACACAAAAAAAAAGAAATAAATATATAAAATAAATACTGCTTGACTAAAAGGTTGGTCCACTCCGATAGGTCAGGAGAAGTGTGCTGCCGAGATGTGTAGCTCTTGTTGCTAGATAAATCGCTGCAATGGTCCAGAGTTGGTGTAGTGGCTCATTGATGGTCCGATTATTATTAGGCGAGCCGACAAAATGAACTCAGACAGGGCTGCTAATGACGCTACCAGGGCCACTAATTAGCCGGAATTGCAATTAATAAAGTGGAAACACAGAAAAGGGATGGTTCCGAACTGTAATAACTCACTAACTCACTAAAAATGTCCAAAATATTAAATTATAAGGGCAGACAGGGCTGCTTAGACGCTACCAGGGCCACTAATTAGCCGGAACTGCTCCAAAAAACTAAGATGGTCGGTCCGTTGCTAGGTGACGCAACAATGATCACTCCTAGCAACTGTCTCTATTACTCATTATTACAAACAAATATAATTACACATTTTTCTTTTCAAATAACTAAATCTAAATAAAACAATACAAATAAAAATAAATGTAACTAAATTAAATACTAATAAAACTATATAACTAAAACTATAAAACTAAATACTAACAATACTATTTACAATTATTTACAACGTAATTATATTATGGCGTTAACATGAACTGTATAAACTCAATGGATTTGTTGAAAGGTTAAAATAATAAAAATGGTTTGAATTATGTTTTGCAAGGCATGTATAAGAATTAATGTGGGAATAAAAGTCAATGGTTTAGTAGAAGAATATAGGAAATAAATTTGTATAAATCAATTCATCTACATAAATGAATTTGATGAAAGGTTAAAACATTAAAAAATGGTTTGAATTATTTTTTGCAAGAACTTTTTAATGATTTGTTTATTGTGTAGATTCAATCTAAGGAGAAGATAGTCGACAATGCAGTCGGAAGAGTAATAATAAATAAATAAGGAAAACTTATTTAATTTGTTCAACATTTCGACTTAAATTTCAAACCTTCTTTAGGGCTAAAGACAAAAAACAAAATGAAAGCTATAATATACTGAGAAACAAACACAAACAAAAAACAATATAACAAGAAATTAATAAGATAAGATTCTTTTAGTATCATTTATTATCTTCTTTACTTCTAGTTATATTGTTTCATTTTTTTTAAACTACATTATGGTTAACATCTCATTTTTTTTTGTTTTCAGCCCTGATGAAGACCTGAAAATTAGACCGAAACATTGGCACAAATAAAATAAGTTTCCTTTATTGGTGTAAATATTACTCTTCTCATAACAGCCCCTACTATCCTTCTCAGAAAAAAAAATTAATAACAGATGGTTCTTACATTTACAATGATATTAAACTAAATAATTTAAATTTAGACTAGATTAAAATTGCATCAAAAGTAAAAAATTATTACCTGAGAATAAATATGGATAATAGCCTTTAGGTACATCTGGAAAAAAGAATAAAATATGTATTTCATTTAAAATTTCAATGAAATAAACTCAAAACAAAGTAACTTACTGTAGTTGATTCTAGATTTGCACTCAAAGCATCTATACCCTTGAGTGTCAAGACCTACTTCTGGACAGATTTTTTCTATATAATTTGGATTTTCTGACATCACCAAATGTGCACAAACCCTAAATAATGATTCAGCACACTTTATGTGACATTTATACTGGCAGTCTAAAATTGAAAAATAAATATCAATTTCTGATAGATATTGTTAAAATAAAGTGGACTTTAAGACATAAGTTAGATAACACATAAAAAACTAACCCTGATCAAGGTTCTTATAA
Source organism: Halyomorpha halys (assembly GCF_000696795.3). Lineage (NCBI taxonomy): Eukaryota > Metazoa > Arthropoda > Insecta > Hemiptera > Pentatomidae > Halyomorpha > Halyomorpha halys. The sequence goes on from NW_027115007.1 coordinate 446,813, forward strand.
AATGATAAATATGTTTTAAAAATATTTAATTGACTTTCTGTAATTCAGTAACTACATTTTTATAGGTTTATTAAATTTAAAAGTAACAAAATAATTATTTTTCTATAACAGTTGGAATTGAATATGTCATGTATCTATCATAGAAGATATAATAAGAGGTTCAAATTCTCTTAAATCCTACAAAGTCTGACTTGGATTAATTCTATTTCTTTTTCCACTTTCACAGTGAAAGAGCTTAGTCAGTACCAATCTTACCGATACAACCTGTAGATTAACTCACTCACAGTAACCTCTAATTCTTTATTAAGGCCTAGTCCCTCATAGTCAAGATTTATTACCCTCATTGAGTTGTTGCTTGGTCATTTCCAGAAGGATATATATGGGATAAAAAGGTTCGATATCCTTGCTAAAGCTATGCAATTTATCTCAAAAGCCTTCATACCCTGAAGGATATTGGAGAACCAATAATCCAGAAGCATCCATTTTACCAATAATCAGAATTGGAAAAGTACAAGAACAGAGAAAATATTTTCTCAATATTGCCCCTTTCCGGGTCTTTACTCATCATAGTACGCAGAAAATAGATCTGTAAGATTCAGGAAGCTGATCAACCACAGACAGCCAATCTTCCACATTTCTGGAAAGTACGCCCTATTCAGTCAATCATTAAAGATCCTTAAAACCTAGTACGTTTGACTATTCAAATTCCACTTACTTACATATACCAGGGTATGAAGAAATACTGCTACATAAATATGAATGTTTACTTTATTTTTGACCTACGATTGCCCATAATAGTGTGTACCCCTATTATTTATGTTTTAATTACAGAAAACTGCAGGGTAAAGGATACATTTTTTAACCTTTTTTTAAATTAATTAATCTTTGTCATAATTATTATAAATTTAAGGCAATTTTTAGACAGCTAAAAAATAATCCATTGTGTAATATTATTGATAATTGTTCTAGAATTGAGAACTCACTCAAACAAGTTCATCAATACAATAAAGGTCAGTTAACAAAACTGATAAAGCATACAATAAGTTCTATCTATCCAATTAAGCTTATTGTGTAGATGGAGCTTATAGAACAAGCAATATGTTTTTCACTATAAAATATGAATGGATATTCTATATGGATATTCTTAAAACTTAATATGTTAAAAAATATCCAGGAGTCTTGAAAAGAAAAAAAAATAATCTGTTAAGGCAAATGGATGGGTTGGTACATCATGAGAATAAAAAGAAAAGATTGATTTTATTCTAATCAATATTTAAGATATTAAATATTTAACTAACAAAATAATTAAGAGAAAAAAAAAATAAAACTTACCAGTGCATTGGTAATAAGATTGTACAACATTCCAAATTGTACCACAACACCTATCACAATATTTTTTTGTAGCTGAGGTAGGTAAATATTCAAATTTAAAATGATGACCTAACTTCACAAACGACTCTTCAAGAACCTGGATAGTTTTTATTTCCTCACTCTCTTTAGCTTGTTGAAGCCTATGCCTTAGTTCAATTAACCGTCTAACAAACCATTTCCTCTCCTCAGAACACTCTTCACTTTCAAGTACTAATTTTTTGCATTGATTGATTGCTATATTGAGTTCTTCTGTAGTGAATGCAGACTGACAACCCTAAAATAAAAATTAAACAAATAATTACCAAAGTTGATTAGCAGAGTATAACTAGACTGAATTGACAGAGGGTATTGGTAAATGTCATTTAAATATTAAGAAATATGTAAATAAATTTATAGCTGACTCAGGAAGTTGCGATGAAGGTCACACTGTCTGCTAACAAAAAGTTCTTAACTCGACAGGTAGAGGTTCATAATTATTTTTCAACACAGCAGGTATGTAATAATTATTGTGTAATTTTCTCTGCTATAAACCTTAGAGTGATTCACATTTATGCAATTTAGGCTCAACCTCAACTGAAAAGAGCTCACAGCATTTATTTACACCTTTTTAGCACATCAAAGTCATGAGCTGATTATATTTTAGCGCAACTCACAATAGGACATTGCATATAAGTGAGTACATTCCCACCAGCAAATTAGAGTGTCACTTATGTACCGTAATAAAAAGACAAGTTAATAAGAACAGTACAAAAATTACAAAGCATAAAATGATTTGTAGCAAATGGTGACCTTGTGACATTATTGAAAAGGTATATTCTTAATCCTTATTTGATAAAACAAGCTTAGAGGTGGTCAATTCACTAACTCTTCTAATACAAAAGCTTCAAAAGAAATTAAACAGCACAATGAGTTCCTAAATAAAAGTTCATAAGATATAGCACTGCTATCACTAATGCCTAATGGAATGTGAAAGTTGTTAATAGTTTTAAACAGATATCACACATTAAAGGAAAAACAATCAACTTACTTCTTTAACAGTAATATAATTAGAAGCATTAACAATACTGGCGGGTACATTCATTGAAGAATCAGATAAATCATCTCCTGAAGTCATATCTGGAGAGGAACATGTTGGAGAATGAAAATCATCCTCAAGAAACACGTGAGCTTCCATTTTTTAGTACATAAAATTATGTCTTATTAAAAGGATAATATCCAAAGTATTCCTCTTAATTTGAAAATCTTCATCTGCATACCACCATTTGAAAAAACTCGTTTGATAACAGTGTTATGCTGTCAATAATAAACATTCTTTAGATAACACAAAGAGGTAATACGTCTTAGAGGTATCATTCACTGGCAATGGGACAAGTAAATCAGTAGTTACCAACCAGTCCCCAAAGAAAAAGGGAAGAATTTGAGGAACAAAAGTAAAAAAATTAAAGCTAATTTAAGTCAATAAAAACTTAAGCATTTTCCAGAATGTTAACAACATTCTCCTTATAATCCCAAGTATATCTTTTTGGTTCGATAAGCAGATGAAGATATAAGATATGATTTGACCCGTTTATTCCGTTAATATAAAGTTGCAATTGAGGTAGTGTCTTGTGGAGATTTCTTGAAAAATCGCTGTTAATTTATTTAATATTGTGTTTATCCAGTCAATGAACCCTATTTTTTTTTCTAAATATACTTTATAGAATGTAGTTTTTCTATAACAAGGGTTCCTATGCGGATGGAAAAGTACTGTTTGTCGCCTACTTCAGTTACGGACTAAGAATGCACATACATAACCCGCTACTGATATATAACAAGACGGTAGAGGCAAAGAAGCAGAATTTGAAGAGATCTAGAACTAAATATTCTGTGTACACTGCTTGGTTTCAAAATTGTAAAATCTTCTCCTAGTAACAGTTAGATGCTCCGCAAACATACATAAAATCCTACGCCCTAAAATACATGAAATTTTTCAAAAATGGTAAAAATCAGTAACTTTATTTACACCGTACCATGCATAAATAAAGTTAATAAGCTAATCCAACATCAATAATAGATTTGATCTTTAATATTGAAAATGATTTATTTTCTTAAAACCTATTATTAATAAATCATTGACACTTATATTTAATTTGAGTTCACAATCTATTTCATGTTAATTAAAATAATTATCCTTACAGTGTTGAATGATGAGGAAAAGAAAAACGAATTTTAAATTAGGGTCATGGTCTTCTTGCTCGTCAACACGACAAAAAAGAAGATGTTTAGAATGAGGTGCTGGTTTCACTCATCAGCTTTAGTTACATCCTACCTACTCCTGTTAATTCCTAACCTAACTCTACGTTCAGTAAAGAGTTTATCCTTCAAATGTGTATACCATTCATCACTTTGAAAAAAAGTTCTGACACAATAGAGCAGTGTTTCCTAAACTTGGTGTCGCAGGCTAAAATCACTTTTTGAAAATATTATAAAATAAGAAAAAAAAAAAAAAAGAAAGAATTAAAATACCAAATATACAGTGCATTCCAGCATATACTTTGCTCTGGTTACTTTTTCTTTACCTACTTATCCATCCGCTCTAAGGATAATTGTGCCGCAAATTTGTTTTTACTCAACAAGAGTGCCGTGAACCATTATTTTTTGCTCCAAGAAGTGAGCCAAAGCAAAAAAGGCTAGGAACCGCTGCATAATGAATTTCAAAAGCAAAAAGCTCCACAAAATTTCTTTAACCTCTTGAAATTTATATGAGTTAAACCCAGTTCGTATAATTTATTTTTAGTTGAGATAAATCCAAGTGAAACAAATAAATATTATTTGGTAATGAGTTGTCACTGTGGCCGTACTAGTAATATTGTTCAGTTGATAGAACGTCACTGACACCCACACAATGCTATCAACTCTTGGTGACCATGGCCAAGTGCTTCGTCCAGTTCTATCAGTACATCATAACCGAATAAACATTTTTGTTAACCCACAGCTTTCGTCAGCTACCCATGTTTTCTAAAGGCGTGGCGCTGTTAGAAAGCCCTTATAGTCCATTTTTGGATTATCTAAATCAGAGAAGACATTCAAAACTTTGTTACCAAATGGGCCACAGAACGTCTAGACAGATCGCCTCAAACTGGAATTTCTTGTAGGGAAATCAAACAATAAAACCAACGGAATTTTCTTATATTTGCCACAGGATATACCGGTGACTCAACTTGCGCCTGATAAAGATATTGCAATCCAGCCTCGACAAACTAGCTCTATTCCCACCGTCCACTTCCCCGCTAGTTTTCTCACTGTTGTCACTGGCGAGAGAGTATGTGGCCGTCTTTTAATATTGTTCAGTTGCTAGAACGTTAAGGTTATAACCGTTGTTGGTACAAGGTAGGTCATAACCAGTCTCACATGTTGAATGTTTTTTTGAACGTGTTATTCAGTTTAAATCTATTCCTGCATTCTGTTAGTAATAAATACATGTTTTAAGTTGTATTTATTTACCAAGACACACAACAATACCAACATCCTTATGCATCGTTCTTGGTAAGCTGGAAAACTTAAATCAATTTCGTTTTTGAGAAGACATAGCAGAAGTCAAATCTTATCTGTTTGATGAGGACGAACATGAACATGTCAAAACATTGGAGATAATAGTTTAAAACACAAAAATAACATACAATTAAAGTTCTACCAGCTATTTCAAGTAAAGACCCATATAGAGTTTTCTCAAAGGAGAAAACAAAACTTTTTTACCAGATACAAAACAAGACCTAGGAAACGCATTTGTATACTTTCCAACGCATTAATTTTGGTTTTCTGATGTGGATTCAAAAACAGAGTAACAATATCAAATTTGAAAGATCGTGAACAGATAAAGTTGTAATAGGGGAGATTATACTATAAGTTAAATGTGGTCCTATTAATAAAACTGTAGCGACCTTGATTGCTCAAGCTCCCATTTGTCTATTACGAAATGACACAACGCTAACTGCCGTGACGAGAAATACTACAACCGTCAGGCAAACATCGTATATTGATATGCGAACGTGTAGTACGTAAAATTTCTCGATGGCGTTTAATAGCGAAGAGAGATGACAACTAATTCCGATAGAACTTGTCCATTCTTGACCGTAGGCTTGTTCCCTAATGAGAGGCGTTTCCATCCTGTAATTTGAACACGCAATCTTCTGATTGCCCCTTGTGCAACCATACTCCGGACTGCATCACGTTCTGAATTGCAATGAAAATACTTTCTAGTACAACTTCAGGACCGGACATCAAGCACATCAATAGATCTTTTGAAGCCGCCATTTTTATTTAATGAAAAATACACTGAATTTGAATCTCAACAAATTTTTAAAAACTGGCACACCCAAGTGAAGACTAGAGTGTATCAACTGCCCAAAGAGAAACTTACAGAACTCGTTATAGACGAGAAGGCAACCATAAAGTTTAATTTTCACTATCAATAGGGAGCCTGCACAACATTCTGAGACTCTTCTAGGAGGTCCCTCTACTGAGAATCTTATTGGCCATTTTAACTATGATTTAAATATGTCATTATTAAAAAGTTGAACTATTATTAAAAATATGAATTATTAAAAAGTTAAATCATAATAAAATGGGAGAGAAGTAGCTCAGTGGATAAGACGGTATACTCCTAACTCCTGAAGCCGGATTCGAATACTTTTTTTTTTTTACTACGCCAAAGGAGGCATTTCTGCCGTTTTGTTTCGTACAGCCCAGTAAAGTTTAGCTCTGCCGATGTAACTCCCGTCTGTAGTCATGTCCGCTGTTGCCGCACATGCAAATATGTGATCACCAGTCATCTTACCAACTCCACACAGGACGCAGTCCGAAGATTCAGTCACTCCTATTCTCTTCAGGTGGTGCCGCAAATAGTCATGTCCAGTAGCCAACCTGAAGCATGCCACTGACACCGCTCTTGGTAAAGTCAAAGCAGGGCGCCTCTTAGGATCTAGCAATGCCGCCCAGTTCTTGCCCCCACATTCTCCACTACTCCTTTCCTCTGCTCTTCCAGTGATGGCGCTTCGGGCCATTTCTTTCGCCATGTTCATGTGATAGGGAGAAGCAGCTGTGGTTGGCTAGCCCCTAACCGTGCAAGTCGATCCGCCTCCTCATTCCCAGGTATACCGCAATGGGCTGGAATCCACTGCATTACCAATACTTTAAGTATTTCTCTTTTACATTCTATGGATTTCCGGCATGCGAGAATTCTAGCGTTAGTTGAGGGACGTTCAGACGCTATTGCCAGCAGTGCTGCCCTAGAATCCGACAGCAGAACTATCTTCTTTGCGCAGGTGTGAGTAATCTTTTCTAGAGCTAAAGTAATTGACAGTTGGAACAGGCTACTATAGACACCTGCACCCGCATTTTTATTTGCCTCTGTAGCTGACCCATCGGTGTATATATGGATCCATTCTGGCTCAGGGTAGCGCTCGGCTGTAGTGGCCAATGCCACAGTCCTTAGTTCTTCAGCTGGGGTCATGGATTTGTTGATGGGCATTATTAGATCCAGCACTATAGCATATGGACACGTACAAACGCTTTGTTTAGTCAAGTCAGGCGGAGGCTCTCTTACCTCAAAGTTCAGGCCTAGCCTTGTGATAATGGATTTTGTTGCCTCAATAAATGTTAACTGCGTTTTTAGTCACCTAGTATTACCAAGAGTGCTGGCCCAGTAATCACTACCATTCCTAAGCACGCGCTCGTAAATGATGACGGTATTTATTTTTCGCCTATCTTTTAGGGACTCGATCTCTGCCTGCAATTGCATGGCTAGAATCGGTGTCGATTTAGCCTCTCCGGTAATAATCCTCAATGCCTTATTTTGAACTATATCAAGACGTCCCAGCACTGAATCGGTAGCTGTGACCATAATCCCAGAGCCATATTCCAGGACTGGTCTTATATATGACCTATATGCATGTCTTAAAACCTCAGCGGTTGCTCCCCATTTTGTGGCTGTGATTCGTTTCATAAGTCGCAGTCTTGATTCTCCTTTATCTGCAGCATTCTTACATTGCTTAGCCCAGGTTAACTTATCATCCAGAATCAGTCCTAGATATTTCGCTTCATGAGTCCTGCTAATAGCCTGATTATCAAGATTTACTCGAAGCTCATGCTGCTTTGTAGAAAGGGTAAATAGTTGGTATACTGTCTTTTGCGTATTGATAATCATTTCATTTTCTTCTGCCCAGCTCTTCAGAACTTTTAAGGTATCGTTGCCCCACTTTTCAAGAGCACCGATCCTACAGCTGGTCCCCCAGATTATCAAGTCGTCAGCATACAGTAACACTTCAGTACCGGGGGGTGATTTCTCCATCAATGTATCTATGACGTCATTAATCATAATATTAAATAGCATTGGACTCAGTACTGCTCCTTGAGGGAGTCCCTGTTTTACTTGCTTAAATCCTGATGTGTTTGCCCTATACCTCACAGAAATATGCCGTTGGGAAAGGAATGATTTGATCCAGCCCATCAGTTTTCCATCAATTTTCGTAAGGGCTAATTTGAGTATTAGCTTATCTCTCCATACTCGGTCAAATGCTGATCTGAAATCAATGAAGACAGCTAGTGTACTTTGATATTTTTGGAATCCACCCTTAATTGCCTGGGAAAGGCAAGCTATATTCTCTATAGTATCTCTATGCTTCATGAATCCTGCTTGACGCTGTGATAAGCCCTTCTTGTTTTTGTATAGTGCAGACATGAGTCTCCTCAAAACCATTTTTTCAGCAACTTTACAGAAGGCACTCGTCAGTGCCACTGGACGATAGCTGTCAAAAGAATTGTGTGGTTTACTTTTTTTAATAATTGGTATGACCTGTAATTTCCTCCAAAGGTCTGGGATGTATCCCCTTTCCCATGTTAAATTAATGAACTTTAGAATCACTCTTTTGGCATTTGACCCTATGTACTTGAGGAACTCTGGATGTATGCCATCTATACCTGGTGCCTTTCCGCTTTTTGAGTCCTCTAGGGCTAGTGTCAATTCGCTCATAGAGAATGGCTCATTAATTTCACTCTTTGCTTCCTTGTTCCAGGTTATGCGAGGTATTTTATGCTTGGGCTTGAAATTGCTAGTTTGAGCAAAAATCTTGCAAAATTTTTTGGCAATATCATCCTGCCTAGTTAATACTTTTAAACCATCTATCATAGGTTCGTTGGCATCAGTACTATCTCTGTCGATCCTAGATAAAAACTTATATGCTTTAGTTCCATCTTTTCTAAAATCCATGTTTTCGAGGAATTTTCTATATACTTCCCTTTTCGAAGTTATAATGCGTCTTTTATTTGGATTCGAATACTGTGACTGTAGCTGTGAGTCGATCACATTTGAATTCGGAAGCCCATCCAGCCTCTATAAAGCACCCTTAATTAGGAAATAATATGGTGGTTGAGTATGATCTTAAACCGTCATAAATTTAAAATAAATCATAAAACAAACAAATGAGGGTTTAATGAGCAAAAACTTTAAATAGATCACTGAAAAAATTTCACTAATAGCTGTTACAACGCAACTACAAACTTTATGTATGGCATTTGAAAAATTCCTCAAACAGCTGTTATAATACACCTAAAATAATAAATGTTATAAAAACTTTTATAGATTGTACCGTGTTCTAGGCTGTAATAAACCCTACCAGCTTTGGTACATTCTGTTGGAGGATACCAGTAGAAACAGTAACCCCAGAATACAACATTTTCTTTGGAATACATCCAAACCAAAATTATATCAAAATTTTTTTTGTCTGGTGAGCCAGTACCAAAGCAAAACCGTGGTATATAAATGATACTTAAATTCCAAAACTCCAGCCGCATTATTATTTTAATTTTATAACCATGCGGAAGGTCAAATCCGTACACTATAAAGAAATTCAAATTTTATACATCAACAATTCGAAGTCTTTAAAATATAACTATATTTTCACATCAATTTTTTCATTGTTCTGTAACGAAAACACACACACACATACGTATATCATTATATAAGCGTCTGTTATTATTCTAATTTAAGAATTGGACTGAATTTACAATGCAGTGTCACTATACCTTTATCAAGTAGTAATAAATCAATTGATCGTATAATCTACTAGTATTTAGATAACCATTATTAATAGAGGGACCTACATTTTAAAGTTACCAGAGCCTACAGATATCGAAACTCAGCTAAACTTCATAGTAGTTAAACAGTCAATGCATATACGGTTTTATTAGTCAATACAGGTTAATATAAACCAAAAATACATATATTTAAATTGAGGCGTGGCTATGCAAACGGGAACAAACCCAAACTAGAAAATATTTCAGGAATCCTAAAACTATGCATAATAAAGGAATTTACCCCTTTATGAATCTCAAACAAAAGTTTCAACGTAAAACTTTATTTTTTTATATATTTATTGAAATTTACAACTGTATATTATGTAATACATTCAGTGAATTAGGTCTTAGTTAAAATGGAGTGTTACAGGCGTGTAGAGAAACTACCCATTGATAGCACTCTAATGACATTTTACATTAGCAGGTCTCGTGGCCATCTTCTTTTCAGGCGCCTCGGAGGATTGTTAAGAATGAAAGAGGATGCAAGGTTAGAAACTAGGAGGTTTGATTGGTTAGGGAGTTTATAATGGAAGGAGTGATATCTGGTTTGGGTTAAATCGGTTACATAAGGAACATTAAGGTCTTTGTGTATGATTTTATTTGTGACAAAGTAAGAAGAATTGACAATTTTACAAAGTATTTTGGATTGTAAGGATTGGATGAGAGGAATTTTTAGGAAAGTTTAGTGGAGCCCCAAAGCTCAACTCCATATGTCCAGATAGTCCTTTTTACAGTCATGTAGATCAGTCTTTTGTAATGAGTTGGAAGTTTAGACCGTTTGTCTGGTAAGTGCTGTAATAGTCGAAATCGTCGTGCAGTTTCCTGTCTTTTCAGTCTTGTGTGAGGATTCCAGGTTAATCGTTTGTCCAGATGTAGTCCAAGGTAGTGGATCTGTTCGACAGGGGTAAGACTAACATTATTAAATGAAACTGTAGGGCAGTCGGTAGGTTTACGGCGAAGGATAGGATTAAGACTTTTGGTGTAGGGGATCATTTTAACTATAGATAATTTTCAGGGGTCAGGAAAATATGTGGAACGGAGTACGGCGTTATATATGTACGTGACGAATAGGATGGCTTTTCGAGGAAGAAGGTTTAAAATGTGGGATGTTATTAGATCGTATCCAGGAGCTTTGTGGGTAGATAATCTTTGAATGATACTAGATTAGTGCTGCTTCAATACATTCAAGGTGGAATGGGTTGAGGATATCAGGATGTGGAATAAAGGTTTTAGAGAGGTGTTGTCCGAATGTTTGTGATTTTTCTACGTCAGTTCTGGTCCAGGTTTGGGATTCGGTGAGAAGTGGGTGGTTAAAATCTTTGAAATTCAGCAGTTTTTAGTGGTCCTCCATAATGATTTGTCAATAGTTATAAGATTTCCAGTAAAATTAATTAAATATTGTATTTTCTGATTTCTACTTTTAGTTTGTTAGTCAATTTGGTGTAATACGTTTAGGCCAATAAGGAGGATTTTTGGGAGAGAGAATGGAATAGATATTGGAGGTGGAAACACGGGATAGGATGTTACCATGGGAATTGAATGTGCGGCATCCCCATCGTTGGTGCTTAGCGTTATAGCCTACTCCAGCAATGAAGCGCGATCCCAAGGTTCGGAATAAGAAATCAAGTAGGTTATAAAAAGGGTATTACCAGGAGGGCAGAATACAGCTGAAAAAGTAACATGGAAATGGCGAGTTGAAATGATAACTGAGGTTGATTGGATAGCATCAGTTGGATTGGAGGGAAAAAGGGAATGGGATAAGGATTTGTGGATAAGCATGCAAGAACCAGCGTGGAAAGTGTTGTATGGGTTGTCTTATCTATAAGTGATGTAGTCAGGTATATAAAAGTGTGTCCTTTGTGTGAAATGAGTTTCAGTAAGGATGGCTATATCAATGTGTTTATCATGTAGGAATAAATCGAGTTCATCACGGTGATTTTATAGGCCATTTGCATTCCATTACAAGACAGCTCTAGGTTTTGTGTTCATCGTGGGAAGTTAAGCGGGATTTCGGATAAGATTCTTGTGAAAAGGTTAATGAGGGTTTTGATGGCTTCTTGAAGATCTTTCAGAAAGGATGTGAGGATTGAGGTTATATCCATTGGATTTTGGTAATGATGATATGGATCAGGAGCTTGGGATGAATAGTTTATGTGGCTAGAAGCACTGAGACTACGCGCTAGTCGCGATTTAGACGATCTGTGGTATGAAGAGCTGTTTCGGTCTTCAATGGTAGTTGGGACGGGGAGTTGGTTGGAACAGCTAGACGAGATGGAACTGGGAGTGGATGAGGTGCCGGAAATTTTACTCGTAAGGGTAGATGATGGGGAGGATTTTGATGACGTGGAGGTTGAGGCTGAGGATGAGAGGTTAGGGACTTAGATTGAGAAGTCTGAGGCGCCTGACGTCGAGGCTGGTTTTTCTTGATTGTGATCTCGGAGTAACTACGGGTTAAGTCTTGGGTTTGATCTTGGATTTTTGAACCAGAGGACTGCGATTCGGTGACATGATCTGATGTCTTCAAGTCTGGGAAAATTTCCAAGTTTTGATTTTCAGGCGGCAGGATACGAGTTTGTTTCGAGCCTTTTGATGCCATGAAGAGTGATCTCACCTTGTGGAGATTTTTGTAGACTTCACAGCCTCTGTAGCTTGCTGGGTGGTCTTTTTGACAGAGAGCTCATTTTGCCGGTTCATCCCGAGGTGTCTGGCAGGTTTCAGTTGCGTGAAGGCCAGCACATTTCACGCACCTAGCCTGGTGATCGTAATAGGCCTTTGTATGCCCTAGATTTTGACACCTGGTGCACTGGACAATTATATTTTTTTGTCTGGGCCCCTCAAATTTAACGGTTGAATAAACCAGCCTTGTAACCTGAAATATTTCAGGATTATTTCGGGCTGGTTCTAAATCGACAAAGAATAACGGCAGTAGGTATTTGTCGGTGGGGTGAAGAACGCATGATATATTTCTTATATTGTGGCCAACAACGTAAAACTAGATTGAATTTAGTAAAATTATACAACTTAAAATTAGCAGTGCCAACTCCAACGGGAGTCTTGGGCCGACGTAAGAAAAGAAAAAAAAGAAAGTTTAAATTATAAACAATTATTTCTATTAAATAATAATAAATTGATTATTCTTAATTTAAGAGAAAGACAATTTCATTGAATGGATTGCATTAATTTAATAATAATTAATTGACTTCCAGAAAGTTTTCCTTAATGCGTTTTGGTTATTATAGAGACAACTACAACAGTAATACGACAGCAATTTCAGAATTAGCTTACATAACTAGCTCCAGGGCTACCAGTTAGTACAGGTCCAACCTCAGCTGAAATGGATCCGTTGTTACGGTTTTTTTATCTCTTTTCAGCGAGAGCGGCAAGCGGAAGTTCACAGCTGTCTAAATAAAGCAGTAATCATAACAATACAAGTAAGATGAAGAAATAAATGTAATAGAAGATGAGCTGCCTGGAAAATTGAAGCCAAAAAGGGGAACCTTATTGGCAAAATAGGGGTGGTAGAGGCAGAATAGGGACCTTCTTTTATAGTTGTTATTTTATACTTGCGCATTGATTCTTAGACCAAATGACGTATTTTTTCTAGAACGGTTCAATGAATTCTAATTGTTGATGAACCAAATTTATTGGAATAGCATTTACAGATTTTATATTCAGTTATTTCTGAATTTTACAGACGATTACATTTATGGACAAAATTCCTAATGCGATCTGATTCTTAGATAAATCTGGGAAAGATGGGCCTGATCTTCCGTCTCTAGGGTTTGCCGTCCTCCTGACTACCACCCACTAAACATGAGTCAAGTATTGAAAGTTCTAGTAGAAATGGGCGTAACTCTTCTTTTTTTTGAGATCTCGTTTACTACTGACCGGTCGGTAAATAGATTGTTTCAACTCTTATTAATTAACTTAGGCAGTTTATTTTTTATTTAACATAGTCCAAATTTATAAAGATGTTATATGTTAAATTGAAAAGTTTCTGATAAAAACTCTAGAACGAAGGTTGAATATAGGTTATATAGTACTAATTACATGATGTTTTGTTATCCAGAACCTATATTGCTCCTATTTACGTTTCCTTTCCTTTCATTTATTTTTATTTTGTTCTTCTTTGTAATGAAAATAGGTTAAATCGAACGTAACCGAAAACATTCTAAAGAACAAACTTAGCCAATAGAAATCGACGTTTATTGCTTCCTTTGTTTACTAAGCAATTCTAATGTTACAAGTCTTGGATTTGTGGGAAATGGCAAATGTGTATAGATCCAGCATAATAATCAAATCATTTTGAAGCCAATGAGATACAAAACTAGAAATTTAGCTTATTCACAGGTAATATATATTTTTTTCTCTTGTCGCACATTTCTGAAATACCAGAGAATGATCATCAAGGGATATTAGTTCAAATTCTGTATTTTTTTTATTTACGAGAGAGGGTGAAGTCACGAGGAATGCTAGTCACCTATAATTCAAGATTTGAAAACTATTTATTCTTATTTTTTAATAAATTCGAATTTTCGTTTGTGAATAAACTCTGCAGAACCTCCCCTTTCTCCATAGTTTATTCACACATTTGAACTATATTCGTGTCGATAAAAATACTTTTCCACATGCTTTAGCAAGAGTTGGTACTGGATGGAATGTGATACAATTGACACTTTTTACTACCATTTTTACACTAAACCCTAACTTCAGGGCAAATCGGACAAGCCGATTTCGTAATACAGGCGTATCAAGAAATTAGGTTTACGCTTGAGTAAGCGAAATTAGTGGATGGATTAGGACAAAAGTGATATTGGAGATGTCGAGGAAAATATGTTTTTACAAGCGTAAGCAAAATTAGTGGATGTAATTTTATAAAAGTAAAACTGGATCATTTTTACATCAATTGCATACAGATCCTGGAGCGTACATTGTGACCAGCACGATCCATGATAATTTGTTCAATTTCTATGGAGCCAAACTTCGCTTCTTATAGGAAATCGTTATACATTTAAAATAAAATTTACCATAAACCGACCTCTCAAAGAGGGAAAAGGAAACATTTAACTTCAAGAAATGTGCGCTTGGGTGTTAAAAGCATTTTCGCAAAAATGAACTGTTAACAATAAGGAAAAGGGAGACGACTGAAAGATCCTTTTCAACGTTATTAGGAAAAAATGTATTAGTATTTCTTTGAAGAAAACAATGATTCGCAATAGCTTAGTCAACAGGGATTGATAGCCAAGGAATATCAATTTTTATTATGATTTACCAAAGTGTGATATCCAGCTAAAGTGCGATATTCCTTTTCATTCCAAGATCACAACGCGCGTTGGCTGTAAGGTAATAAAAGGAGAGGAAAAAAACTTGAGTGATAGGATAGTGACAGAGAAATTTAATTTTTAAGTTGATTGTGAATAGATAATTGTTTTGTTTTTAAATTCATTTCAAACTTTGAATTCATTATTAAATAAATCAATTTGCTTATCGTAAATCATTAATAACCTTGATGCAATTGTAGCGTAATTTTTTTTTCTGGAATCGATTCTCATATTATGAATTCAATACAACCATTTTAAACTTTGTTTGTTTTGCTGGTTGTCCCTTTTTAAAAACACCATATTTGATCACTCATTACCACTTCTTGTCATGAGATACGTTAAATATATATCTACCAAATGTTAAATATGGCAACTGCAGTCTAATTGTTCATATTTTTATAGACATAGCAATAAACCTCTATCATAACACAGTGGAAAACAATGCAGTTGGAAGTAGAAAATTTAAAATTGATGTTCTTACAATAAATATGTTTATGGTGCCGCAAAAGAAGAAAGGTTTATCACACTATTATAAATACTTTGAAGTTGATATGAAAATATCAATTACAGGATTTAGTTTGTCTAAAAAGCTATTAATCGATTATTAGCGATTACGAAGTCGAAATGACTCATGAATGTCATAACGGTCATTCATTTTGAAATTGTATATAATATGTACTATCAACTGAAATAACTACGTTGAGTTAATTTTTACATTTTTTTTGTAAATTACTTAACGATAAAGCATATCTTCCTGGTTTAAAATTAACTCTACGAGAAAAATTGATGAATTATTCAAACTAGTAGTTCAAAAGAGATTAAATTAATAATTGATTATAATTCAAAACAAAAGTTATTTATCTAAATATTATTTTCAAAGGTATAATTTAAAACAATCGCATATGAGTTACTGCCTCTCAATTGGAGTGTTCAATGTAATCAAGATTAATAACGATCATATTAACAAAAACAATGCTATAAAATTAAACGCAAGAATATACAGTAATTTAAAATTTACCAACTATATCATTTTTTTAATTAACAAGAACACTTCCATCTGACAGCCTGAAAGCAACTGATTAAATCAAAATTTTCCCATGACTGATACAACTGATCATAGAGGTTCTATATTGCCATTTATTTTCATTAAAGAAATACCGATTAATATAACCATTATCTTGTAGTATATTAACGTTGTAATTTAAATAAATAACAAATTAAATAGATGTATTCTTATCTAACAGCAACCTGCCACATCGGACGATTTGTACTATCGTTTACAATCGATTCTTTTATCTCATCCAATATTGAGTCATTTGCTTTTCGTCGATTGTGCCCACCACTACCCCCATGTGAAATACCATTATGGCTGACTATGTTGTTGACATTCGTTGGAAGAAGCTAACATTACGTTGATATTTAATAACAAATAAGCTTCATTAGGGTTTAAAGAATTCTTCCACTGCCTTTATACCCCGCCCTGTTTCACCCGTACTATTTTCTGAATGAATAAGGAAGAAAAATCTCTACCTTTTCAGGTGCGTACTTTCAAATAGCAGTAACTCCGCTATTTGATGAAACAGAGTTTTTTCTTCCTTAATTCAAATTTAACTGTCTCAAGTGCACACCGGTAATAGTGTTTTTGGAAAATTATAAAGTTGCTTTTCAACTTTATTAATGATTACTTCTAGTCAAAGTGCTACCCCACTTACAACAATGACTTTAACCGGGAACAGTAATACAATAGGTGTTACTACTACTTCGGGAGTGTCTGGTGTAGTGTTAACAAAACCTGTAAATCAAGCAGTAGGAGCGCAACAAACAATTGTAGGTAATTCACCACAAATAGTTCCTGCGAACGTTCAGATCTTAAATGTCAATGCTGTTCGGGCTGCTGCTCCAAATCAACCTGGTGCGAAAACATTGCCTCAAAGGGTTATGATTGGCACACCACAAATGGTCGGTGCTCGGCCAGGACAACCGGGGGTAAGTAACTTACTTAATTTTTAGATGGCTCTCTAATCCAAGCAAAATTTGTTACATTCAGTCATGTCACAGATAAATCTTTCTTAATGAATTTAATTTTGTTCAGATGATTTGTTTATGTAAATTGTTTTACAGCAAATTACTCTTCAAACTCTGCAAGGACTCGCACCAGGAACACAGGGTCATCTTTTGTTGAAAACAGAAAATGGCCAATACCAATTGCTTCGAGTTGGTCCTGCTACTGCAGGAGGAGCACAACAAGCCCAAGGGGCTCCAATATCTGCCAATAATGTTAATGCTTTTCGAGTTCAAACAATTTCTGTAAGTATCTTGTTTTTTACTAAGGAATGTTGTCAACCTATATCCATGATAGTTATTCACTTATTTCAAGATAAATCTTTCTGCTATTATAATCAATGCTTTGATTAATAAATGTTTCCATTAGGTTATTACGACTTTTTTTGTCAGGTTTTAATAGTTACATCTGGTTGTATGGTTAGTTTTAGGGATTATAACTTTGAAGTGACTATTTTTAGTCCTTTGTCATATCACGTGTAGTATTCTTGATTGGCTTTGAATCCAGTTTTTTTTTTAATTATTTTAAATCTTTTACAACATGATTCACTATTACAAGGATTGTATTTACCATTTTTTATACACTTCAAACTTTATGCATGTTAGTGTTTATGGTTGTAAATTTTTCAGGGTGCAAATACTCCTGGAGCTGCTGTTCAAACTCAAGTTCCAGCACTAGCAGCTCAGAGTTCAGGGACAGGCACTCCTGTAAGTAATATGTCTATACATTGCCATATAGTTTTTAATCAAATGAATGTGTTATTGATTCAGTGCGTAACAATGGTATTCTTGTGCAGGTTTACAATTCAAATAGATATAATATAGTTTTTCCTTAATACTAAGTATTTCTAAGTTATTTCCCAGCAGTTTTCATTTGTATAATTCCGAACATTTGTTTAGATATAAAATATTTGTAACTTTTTTTTGTTTTGTTTTTATATAACTTTTAAAATCTATATTTATCTCTTCTTTTCTTTTAAACTAGATCATTTCTGATGTTTTTATGTTGTTATGTTACCTTGATATAACATGTACCAACGTTTTTAATTTTTCAAGAAATGATTACATTATATTCAACATCAATTTGATGTTTGCAAAAGAGCTACATCTCTTAAAAGCATTGTTTAAATATTCAAATTTAGATTTTAAATGGTTAATAGGAAACAACCTAGGAATCTGTCACTTGACCATTTAACAGTATAACCTGTCTGGAGGTTAAACCAATTTGGACAACATTATATGTATTGGTTAAATTTTTTAAAATACGGTTTTGATGTGGAAGAAATTAACAATAAATGGATATTATGCTTTATTAGCCATTGTAATATTTATTCTAAACAAATTATGTGTTTCTTAAGAAAAAAATCGGATGTTGAATTTGTTTATTATGATTAAACATCTGTGAACTATTTATTCTTAATCATAGTGATAAGTAAAGAAGTGTTTACTGTCATAAATCTACCTCTTAATTTTCTATATTAAAAAGACAAGTTTTTTGTTTATGTCTGCAATACACTGATTGCTGTTGTTTTTAAAGGCTTGTCACCATACGTATACATAAATGATAGTTGGATTTAAATTAAATATTATCAGTCTTTTTGCTGTTGTTTTAATCTATCTGTTGTTTAAATATATCATTGTTCTAAAATCAGTGAAAATGAAAGTGTTTGTATATTTTTATATTAGGAACAGAATATATTAGTTATAATTTATTTTGGTTCTCTAAGTCCTGTACAGTAACTCTTATTTTTTTATTATCTTAATAATATTATGTCCATCCTTTTATTATAAAAACAGCAATTCTTATGACATAATCCTTGTTGAAGAGCAAAGTAGTGTTCACATAAATATTAATAATATTTCTATAAATTTTGGCTGGTACATTCTGTTCATATATTGTGATTTATTGATGTCTGATTATGTTGTAATATTAATTCCTTAGGTACAGAAGGAATGAAATGTTTTATTTTTACAAACAATTCTACTTAAATAAATTGAGTTGCTAAATGCCACAGTATACTTCCATTATTAGATATAATATTATTACATTTTTATTTTATTTTTTCTTCTATTATACCTTTATTTCACAAAACAGTATATCATAATTAAATTATTACAACTAACTTGGGGATGGGCGTTGATAATCTCAGGGGAGTGATGAGCTGGAAAAGAGAAATCCAGAATACAGGAGAGATTAAAAAAACACAGGAAAAAATAAAATAAAACAAATATGTGATGTTTTATTTTATTTTTTCCTGTGTTTTTTTAATCTCTCCTGTATTCTGGATTTCTCTTTTCCAGCTCATCACTAAAACTTAAGTTATTATAAAAATTATATTTCAATAGGAAAACTAATCAAATGTCAAAATATTTCTTTACAGACACTTAAAAAACTAAGTAAAGTACATATAAAAAGATAATAATAAGTTGAAAGTTAAAAACATATAAATAATAATAAATATCTATGAGCAATAATTTATAAAAAATAAAATTCTTAAATAAGATATATAATGAACGCACAAGGAGTCTAGATTAATATTCTATGCCAACATGGCATATTCCTAATGCACATAACACCTTGTTCTATTTAGAATTTTTACACAAGATCTAAGTCTCTCTTGGTCAACTCTCCTCTCCAAAGGTCTTGCAGAATTTTTTTTTAGGAAAGGGATGCATTTTTCATAAATATTCTTTCTTTTTTCCCCCTTTTCACTCCACCTGCCTGATTGAGGTTATTACTCTCAAATCACACTGTCAAATTCAAGACCAGTGTTGTACCTCCAGTTTAGGGAACACAACTATATCTACATACCTCACAAACCCAGTGATGTCAATACCAATAGACCTTGTTATAGCAATACCAAATCCTATTCTCTAAGCAGCTTCATCAATTCATATTTGATCCTATGATTACCGGGTGTTGTAAGGAGGGAATTTTGGGGCATGCAATTTCTCTCTGCTGTCCACTGACTCCACACAAGGTTACATAATTAATATTGAGTTTCAAGGTGTTTACCTGTTCTGACCCTGATAATGCATACTTCTCACTCTTGTAGCTGTTGGCTTTCAGGGTCTCTTTGAATATATATGGAGTCTTTCTTGTTATAAATAGTTTATTTTTTCTAATTCAACTTTTTTTTTTTTTTTATGGTGGATTTTAAATCATCATAGGCAAGGCTAAATTTGTTTTATTAATATTTCTGTATATAGAAAACTTGATAACTATTTAAGTGTTGTTAATGGTGATGGACAAAACATGCTGTAGTAGGGAAACATACCTCTCTTTTTCACTTCCCCACTATAACCAGTCAAAATGTTTTTTCTGTAAACATCCTGAACCTTTCATCCTTTCATAGATCAAAGGAAAATTAGATTATTTTATCAAGTAGATTTTAAACTAGTCATGCTGATAATCATTTATTATTATTTTATTCTTCTAGGAGTCTCTTTAGATAAAATGAGAAGTAACAAAACTATAATTCTGCTATAAATAGTTAAGTATGGTAAACGGGTAAAAGTTATTTGATTGGATTTTTTTTAGTTCTAAGGAATTCTTCCCCATTCCGCTAGGTTTGTGAAATGTAACTAGAGAAACTGGGAGTCATAAAATGTATCATTGATCATTGATAGTTCTCATATTTATCAGTCTCTGTCAGAGATGGACAAAAATTAGTTATAGATGAAATGAGTGTCTAAAATTGTCATGGATACAACTCGTATTCAAGAATGAACCATTAATAATTAAATATAGTATCCATGACAATTTTAGCTATTAGTATCATCCATAGCTAATTTTTGCCTAACATCGTCCTCCATTGATAAAAGACTACTATCCTGAAAGAATAATAAGGTATGAATAAATTGCAAAAAATGGGCTTTGTTCTATGTATTAAAAATATTTTAACTCTCAAATGAGTATTTAATATGTATTCTTAGTGATAGAAGGTAATAGTCCCTCTTTTTTTTTCTCAAATGATAACTTAGAAATACTTATTTAAAGCTTTAATATAGATTGAAGAGTTTGTTATTTAAAAATCGTTTTGGAGAATCACCAATCAATTTTTATTTAGACTTCCATTAGAATTATTTAGTGTGCTATAGTAATACAAATTTTAATGAATAATTAATTCTAAGAAAAAGAAATCTTTAAGCTGATAGTTTTATTTTCCCTATCATTATACCATTTACTTTGTCAACTTCTATTTACGGTACCTTCTAATAAAAAGAACATGGACACCGATTTAGTCTATCTTGTTACAAAAAGGTTTTTCTTAACCGGACCGTATAGGAAAAGAAAAACAAGTTCTTAAAATGCCTCCTCACATTAGGCTAAATCACTAATTTAGCTGGACAAAACTTATAGTTCCTTTGGAATTCATCTGAATTAAACTTAAGAACTTAAAATTACTTTCTGGTAAAATATCTATTTTTCTATTTACTACTAATTAAATAATTTAAAAAAAAAAAATTGGCATAGCAAAATCTTATTTAAAAAATCAACTCTTTGATTTACAAAAGATCATAAATCATGGGACCATTCAGATGCTCAGTCTAATAATTTGAAAGATTTAATGACAATATTTACTTTTTTTGCAATAATATTAAGGACAGAGAATATCATGCCTCATCCTGTACATATTTAAATATTAACTATCTACGAGGAAAAGATGGTTGGGGGTGTGGTGTGGTCAAAATGAAACACAAATAAGTTAATGTAACTTATTTAATTGTGCCAATGTTTCGGCTAGAGTTTCTAGCCTTCATCAGGGCTAAAAATAGAACAAGATAACAACCAGTAAGTATAAAACATAAAAAATAAGAAAGAAAATATAAACAGAATGACATAAAGTGAATAATTTTACAGAATGGAATTAATAAAATGAAGTGATGAGAGAAGTGAAAAATAAAATGTATACAAAGGTAATTGAACAAGTAGGTAAAATAACATAATTAAGGAAATAAAGTTACATAATGCAAAGAAGTATGAATATATTAGTTATTAATAATTTAAAAATTGAAATATGGAAAGAAAAATAAATTTGGGTGAAAGAAAATATATGTAACCATAATAATTGATAAAGAGGCAAAATATAAGTAAAGTTTAACAAAAATGAATAGAAGAAAAAAAAATTATTTTGAAAACAACAATAATAATATATGGTGAACATAACTGATAACGTGGATAAAGAAAGTGAGATGAAATCCACGGTCAACTATCTCTCATAATTAACTATCTAAATTATTTTCTTATTTTTGAGTATATTGAAATTTTACTATCTATCTAGCTAAATGAGCAGTTTTGCCCACCATGCACCTGTTAAAGTAATATCTTGATAATGATAGCATCCGAGCTCTCGCTTTCCATTTTCATGTGGGAAAACGCAAGCGGCCGTTGTGCACTTTAAAATACAAAAAAAATTATTGTGAGCAAAGCTTGGTAGTACTAATTCAAAAAATATGTGTATATATATATATATATTTTTAAAACAACTAGTTTTGAAATTAACAAGTTAGTGTATGAATTGTTTTGTCAAGGTAAGCTGGCCACATACCGATTAATGGATTTTTCATTTGAGAAAAATCTAATCTGTTTTTTTTTTTCCAAGACACCCTTGGAATCCTATACTGCCTAACCATAATTGGAGGTCAATTGTTTTCATTTTGTTAGACCGCCACTCGATAAAAAAAGTCATTGTCCCAGGCCAGATTCGAACCGACACTGCCAATAGACATCAATCAAATTGGTAAGACTGTGTCTTAACCACTGAGCTACAGGCAGCCCTAAATCTAATCTTAGTTATATTAATATTTTTTATTAAAAAAATTTCTGGTAAACAAACACTTCAAGTAAGCACAATACATTCTAGAGCAATACTAAACAAAATAAGATACAATTTTTGTCTTTTTTGGGGAAAATGAATAATGTTTGAATAGTTGTATCTTAAAAAGTAATAGTAATATTGAAATCTTTTTGGTTATATATTTTATTCACTTTTTACATTCAGCTGGCAAACTATCCCGTCAGATGCGGAGATATTTAGTAACAATCAATATAAAGTGTGCTAATTTTACTTAAAATGCGAAAAGGAAACAAATAAATAAATTAAAGTAACAAATAAATAAAGGTTTTTGACATTATATAATCAAAATTAAGTTAAAATATAAATACACAATAAAAGTTATGGTAACAGAACCCAGTGATTTTTATTGAAGAGAAGTTTTACTGTATTTAGATCCATTTAACTAATTTAAATATGTTTTAATAAATTTAATCATAATTTATTTATTATCATTTTTACTTAAATATTATTACTGAACATTGTTAATTTCTCTTAATTTTATTATGGATTTTAATTGAAAATGAATTTTCAAATAAATTTAACATTCTAATCTGAAACTTTGTTTAATATACTAAAAATCATGTAGTAACAACAACTTATTTTTATTTTGTTATTTATTATAAACTGTCTTACTTGTTCAATGATGTTTCATTTATATGTTTATTTGGTTTAAATTGCATCATTCTAGTTGAAATATTGTGTTTTAATTAAATTTACTATCTGATTTATTGAGTTTTTATATAAGATTTTATTTAAGGTTTTGCATGAATTTTAAGCATTGAATTAATATGAATAAATATTTATTGGTTGTATACTAACTTTATCCTGTATGATTTCTGCTGACTCCATTAAGATAGGCTGACTTCATTATGACGTGATTACAAAAAAATCTCTACTATTGCTTTTATTTACATTAGTTAAAACAATCAAGTCTAACAGTTGAAGATTATTTTTAAAACAATATTTTATTTCATTTGATTATTATTTAACCTATTTATTTCTTTTAAAACATTTATAAAAATTCAAATTTATGAAGTAAGCATTGGTTAATAGTGAGCACATTTTAGCGTGTTCATTCCGTTGAGCGTGGAAAAATTCTATTTACAGAAGGTGCGAGAATAAAACATGGATAAAAATTGTGTTATAATCATTTTGGTAAGTTTAATGATATCTAGTATAAACTTTTTCTACATGATTATCAAGAGTTTGAAAAAATAAATCATAATATGGTATGAGTTATCCACTTAATTTCTAATAATAAAATTTAGTACTTGTTACATTAAATGAAATAGCTTCTTTATGACTATATATGTTGTATTTGCTACTTAACTTTGTTTCTGTTAATTTTTTTTTTCACGAGTCGGAGTACATGATTGTACCAAACAATATTCCTAATGGAATAGACGTTCTCTAAACCGATGCCTATCAAGTACTTCCAATGAAACAAAATGATGTTCAGTAGAAAAATAAAATTAGGATGTTTAGATTAAATAAATAAATTATTAGTATAACTTATAACTCCAATTAATTTTTTAAAGAGTTAAAACTATGAAACTGCTTCTAATCATTGAATATTTCAAATGCTCAAATGTTGTCTCTCCTATCATTGTAATAAACATTCATTTATCTTCTGTAATTGGAACTTATACTGATCATATAAAAAATATATATACATATGAAGGAGAAGGTCCGGGTGCTGTCAAAAAGGAACAAGAAATAACTAACAACTATGTATTTGCCGACATTTCGCCCTACCTTGTAAATCTTCATCAAGGCTGTTGAGTTGAAAAACATAGAACAAGTGAGTTTTTTTTTTTTTTTCGATGTTTTCAACTCGACAGCCCTGATAAAGCACTCAAAAGTGGGGCGAAATGTCGGCAAATAAATAGTTGTTAGCTATTTTTTGTTCCTTTTTCACCGCACCCCGACCATCTCCTACTTATTTTGAAAAATAGGTTCAATCATTTATACATGTACAAAAGAATATATAATCATGTCTTAATTGATACAGTTTTTCAACTCAAAGTAATGCATCAAACTATTTTTTTTTTTTTTTAATGATGTTTATTGTTTA
This sequence comes from Halyomorpha halys, assembly GCF_000696795.3. NCBI lineage: Eukaryota > Metazoa > Arthropoda > Insecta > Hemiptera > Pentatomidae > Halyomorpha > Halyomorpha halys. Next base: position 471,592 of record NW_027115007.1, read on the forward strand.
TCATAGATTAAATGTGAGGAGAAGATGGTTGGGGTGTGCTTTCAGTAGAGTAATTGTGAACAAAAATAAGTGAAACTTATTTTTCACTCGTAGTGGAAAATCAAGACTTAATAAACTGTGATGAAAGCCTGAAATTTAGGCTGAAAAATCAACACAAATAAAATAAGTTTCTCTATTACTAATAAGCTCATTTTTACTCTACTGACTGACTATTTTTAATTCTGTTTGTATCATTTATTATCACTTCCATTCTTTTCCCTCTTTGTTTCCTTTTTCTCTTTTTTTTTTTTTTCTCTATCCCTTTTATTTTTTTCTCTAGAATAATGTAGCGCAAAGAGGAGCTGTAGACCAGACTAAAGAAAAATGTCGAAAGTTCCTTGCCAATCTACTGGAACTTTCATCTAGAGAACCAAAGGCAGTAGAAAAAAGTGTTAGGACTTTAATTCAAGAACTTGTTGATATGAAGGTGGAACCTGAGCAGTTTTGTGATCGCCTTGAACGACTTCTCAATGCTTCACCGCAGCCTTGCTTGATTGGTTTTTTAAAGGTAGGATCAATTAAGGTGTCACTGCCATAATTAATATTAGTAGCTGAGAGCCCCACAATAAATATAATTTTAATTTATCTTTTGTTTATCTTTTTTTTTTTTTTTTTTATTCTAATGATATTTTTAATGATTTACAGAAAAGCTTACCTCTTCTTAGGCAGTCAATGGTTAATAATGAACTGATAATTGATGGAATTAGGCCTCCTCCGGCATCAGTCCTTGCACAATCTGCCCCAACAACAAACGCCCAGGTATTATTTGCAAAATACAATCATACTATGCCAAATCTTCATACATTTAATATTTACCATTAATATTTGTTTTTAAAGTTAAGTATTCTTGTCTTCAACCTTTATAATTATCTCCATTAAGACCATTGTTTCTTAAATTATATCTAATATTTGTTATCTATCTACATTTTTATAAATGAAATCTCTCTGAATAGATAAGAGCTAAGCTATGCTGGGAAGGAGGTATTGTAATTGCTTGCAAGAACCTGTATGATCAGGATAATAGGGAAATGCCTTGAGTTGATGATTCACTAGAAATAGCTACTGTCTTTTTTATTCCTGGATACTTTATTATTTTCTTTTTTGGATTGTCGTCGTCCATTGAGATAACTTTTCAAGATAACAGGATTTGTGTTTTACTGCTTAGGAACGAACCATATTTTATCTGGAACCATTTTCAGTGTAAAAAGCTATGCAGTATTTATCAGTGTAGCTCTATTAGGAACTGACAATTGAAATACTCCTATTTTGGAAATGTTAAATCTGCTTTCTTTATACTTTCTGTATGACAGAATTTAGGCAGTATTGTTAGCTCCAATCTTGAGATGTTTGTAACTCACTTTGATGAATATTTTCTTATAACCAGGCTTCAAGAGATGATAGGAGTAAAAATTGTTTAGGTATTGATTTTTTTGCAGTTTTATAGTTATATTTATTCTGTAAATTTTATAGGTTTGAAAAAATTTATTATTTTAATTCAAGTTAGTTCCATTTAGGGATCTTTTTTTTTTAGTTATCATGCTCAGTTTCCCCTACTTTTAACAGTTTTTCTCTTGTTACAGTATTTCTCATGGTTTATCAGTAGGAATATGTCTTAAGTGTGTTTTTAGGAATATATTCTGTATTCATATATATTAATTATATTATATTTGACAAATTTCTTTTATTCTATTTATGCCTTTAAGCAGACTAGAGTATTATTCGATTAAAACTGTATTCAATCACGAATAATTTTTATTCATTATTCCAATTATCCAATATGTGTTACTTATATGGTTAGTTTTACATTTATTAAGTAATTGTATTCTTTTATTTTGAATAAAAAATAATATGTTAAGTTAGTACTCGATTCATTGTCCATTTTCAATTGAGATCCTAGTAATGAGGTGTTAATAGTTGGCTATAGATTGATATGAGAAGATAGTCGGAGTGCAGTCAAGATACACAAATAAACAAAACTTATTTATTTCTGCCAATGTTTTCACCTGAATTTTAGGCCTTCATCAGGGCTGAAAAACAAAATGAAATAACAACCTTAATTCAGAGAAACATAAAAAAAATTATAATAATAATAATAATAAAACTTGGAAATATAATATAACAATAAATTTGGTAGATAATAGTTGATACTAATATAGAAGATTAAATATAATATTGTAGAGATAGGAATTTTACAAAGAAAGTTGCCATGCCATTTTTAAATATTTCTTTCTTTCCCCCCCCACCTTTCCTTATCTCTTCTCTCTTGTTCCTTCCTTATTCATTTTTCGGGACATTATAGTTTTATTTCTGTTTATTATTTTTACTCATCTATATTACTGTGTATCTTTTATACATTGTAATATATATTCTGTTTTGTTTTATTCCATAAATATTGTATGTATATATATGTCTCAATATGTACGTACATATGTCTCAATATACATGTATATATATACCAATAATAGAAATTCTGTTTTCTTCTTCATTCGTTAAAGGATTACATTTCACCGAGTTTTTAAATTTATCACGCACACA
>NW_027115007.1:474215-475427 GCF_000696795.3 Halyomorpha halys
TATATTTACGAGGGTCGGTGGAAATCTTTAAAAGACAAGGATAGCTCCGTACCTAGCCTTGTGTGGGATTTTTACCCACCAAAACCACCGCCCTGCGCCTGTTTATTCCTCTCCACAGGACCTCAGCTAGGTATTACTTTATCAAGGGAAATTGCTGGCAATGGGTGCCGCCTCGCTTTCTTCGCATGGTTTTCAATGGTTCGCATAGTAAGTGTCATCCATAGTGCCTGCTTTTTTCTTCAACAAGGAGTACCACAGGCGGCATTCAAGCTATCACGCACACCGCTTCGTAGGAAACAGTTCGAAAAGCACTTACCGTCCTTAAAGAAGCCTTGTGATTAACTGAAACCAATTTTCTCCTGTATGATTTGGTAACCATCACTTCTTTCCAAATCGCGACTGCATCTAACATAATGGAGGGAACAATAGAAGTAAGGAGCCTTCGGCTACTTTCTCTGGGACCTCCAACGTTTGGCATAAGGCGTGACAAAAAGGATGCTACTTTAGCAGATTTGGCGCTGATATACTCTGTGTGAATATTAAAGTGGAGACGTGCATCGATCATGACTTCTAGGTATTTTAAACAAGACTGGGAACGAATTTCGTGCCTACCAATCGTGACAGTGATGAACTCTGTCTGCTTCCTGCTAGTTACTAGAACTTCGGTCTTGTGATCTGCAAGTTGTAGGCCTACCGAAAACAGCCAACCTCGTACTGTAGCAACAGCCTGGTTAGTGATAAGGGTAACTTCTTCCAAGTACTTCACCACCACTACAACTGCGACGTCATCTGCAAATCCCACAACTGTAGCTCCCTCTGGCAATGTCACTTTGAAGATTACGTCGTACATGACGTTCCACAGAAGAGGCCCTAATAACCAGTCACCTCGTATCTTCTTCGGCCAATGTCTGAAAAAACAGAACTCTTATCTTTGAAGTAGTTTGTGAGAACTTTTATAAGATAGGCTGGCACCGCCATTGTCTGTAGGGCATCTGTTATACAGGTCCATCTTGCTGTGGACACATCGAAAAACATCGATTTTTGCACAACAGTTAGGGATTTTTGCAAATGATTTATTTTCTGAATATTAATCATTTGCACTATTTCTTGATTTCTATTTTTCCTTTAATTTACTGTATTTTCAATTATGATGGGAAGAGTTAAAATAGTTTTTATGATATTTGAATCTGCTCAACGTGGCCTTGATTCAAC
>NW_027115007.1:475553-488190 GCF_000696795.3 Halyomorpha halys
TCACGAAGTTATTATAAACAATGAAACTTGGTTAGCTTGCTTTTTGGATAAAAAAAACAAATGAAAAATATTAAAATGATACATAAAATAAAACATATTATAAACCCTTTATACATCAAAATATATTATTTACTCAAAAAGAGCATATTACAATATATATTGTCTATACTTTCAATAGTATTTGCCTATTCAGGGAATAGTGTTCTGACAGTACTGTCTACAGCGTTTGATCTCGTGGGAAGCTGCATTGTGCCTTTACATAGTTTCTGGAGTGCTATTTTGTAAGGTCTACCCCATGGGTTTGCATCCAACTCTGAGTCTTTCTCGTATATGGATAACCACCAGTCCTACTCGGACCTTTCCTACCATAATCTTCCTGATGGCATGGAAAAATGACCGCCGTTTGTGTACCACCATAGGCTTTCCGGGTGGATTTTACTACTGTGATGGGCATTGACTCTTCACCCAGGAGAGGTTTTAAGGTCTTAACAACCTCTTATTTGGTGGCGAGATCATCCAAATCTCGTAGCTCTAACAGGGACTCCTCCGTCCAATTCTGCACTTCTGGCCCTTCACCAAGCACACCCTCCATTGAGCTTTTTAGTAAAGCAAGAGATTGCTCTTTCTTCCGGTCCAATTGGAGTAAAAGGTTGCCTTTATTAATTTTCCCAACCTTTGTGATTGATGAAGCCATTTTCACCATCACAGGATCTTCTCTCACCTTTCGCAGGACATCTGAGTAGGACTGGCTCTCCGGTATTTTTACTATGACTGCACCAGGCTCTGCTGCTCAGTGGCTTTGGGCGAGGTTTTTTCCTCGATCTTTTTCGCACTTCTTGCCAAAATTCCTCCTGCTGTTCCCCACACTGAACTGCATTAGATCTCTGAGGGCGATCTACATTATGATGTACCACTGGTGCATTGGGTTGTGTGGTTTTCTTCTTGTTCTACCTTTTATTGTCCGTTAAAGAAGGTGCGGTTACTGGTCCCTCTGATCTAACAGCATTCTTCCTAGGTGGACTTACCTCCTTCGTTTGGGTGTGGCTGTCTGCAGTTTCGATAGGGAGGGCAGATGTTTCCAACTTTTCAAAGTATATATGTACATATAGTTGACCGTAAAAATTGATATATAGGAAGATGGTCAGGGTTGCGGTCAATAGTGAAACAAAAATAGTTTACAACTATTTATTTTCCAACGTTTCGCCCCACTTTGCAGGGCTTCATCAGGGCTGTCAAATACTTTTTCAAAGTATAGTTGGATTTCGCATGCAAAACTCCTTATCTCACCATGGACATCATTCTTGGTGCGAATGAAGGAGAGAAGCTGCTTAATTTTGCATCACCTCTGTTTTGTTTACTCTTGTGGCATTAGATGCTACAATGGCCGTCTCCCACCATTGCAGCACTGTCTTATGATGACGACGCCGGGAAACCCGCTTTCGTATTCCCTATCGGCAACGGTACTGGGGTTCCGTGCCCCAGCACCGTAGCACAGTTAACCATATCTTCCATGCATGTTTATATGTATCAAATATATCGTTTTCTTACATAAATTTCATTATGTCGATTTAAATTGTTTTTCATTATTTTTGACAATACTTACATATCTTATTATGTTAATTCTATTACTCACCATTTACATTTTCTTTCTTTCTTATTTCTTTATTTACTTAAACACTGTCTGTTTTTTTATAATTCATTTTGTATAATTCTTACCCCTATAATATTACATTTCATCTTACATTACTATCAATCAACTACTATCTACTTAATTTATTGATATGTGTATTTTAAAGTTTATTTATTATTATTTTCTTTTTATCATAATGTTTCTTTGGATTTGGGTTGTTATCTCATTTTGTTTTTATAGTCCCGATGAAGGCATGAAATTCAGGTTGAAACGTCTAAGTTTTGTTTATTTGTGTATCTTAGCTGGCCGCACCCCTAAACAAAAAACAAATTTGTTAGGTCTTGGTTTGTCTATTTGTCATTCACAAATAATGAGTTAATTGTTTTGTTTTTTTGTTAACAAATAAACAAACTAAAATATATACATTATGTATTGGGTTGTAAAATAAGTTTATAGAGTTTTTCGATATTTGAATTTAATCCCCTCTGTGTTTATAAAATCATCTTTACTTCGTCAATAATGTTTATATATTCTAAAAAAGGATTAGTTAAGGTGCTTTTATGCATCAGTTTCAACTGAGATTTCTTATCTTTAAGTGGTATTTTACTTGCTCAAATTGGAGGAGAAAAAATTCATTTACATCATTTAATGATTTTTTATTTCCGAAAAGGAAAATCAGCTGCACAAACGGTTAACAAAATTTGTAGTGTGTATGACAATGATGCCTTAGGAGAAAGTTGTTTGCTCGGTTCAGAACCGGAAATTTCAACTTGAAAGACGCAAAGCGGTCGGGTTTTTCAACTGTTGATGTTGACCAAATTCAAGCATTGGTCGCAGACAACCCTCACTCTACGACACGGAATATCGCAAAAATGCTTAACATATCTCATGCAAGTGTCTCAAATCATTTGGGGGCTGTGGAATATGTTTCTCGTAGTGATATATAGTTTTCTCATAATTTGACAGAAAAGAATTTATTGGACCGCATATCCATTAGTGATTCCCTCCTGAAACGCAATGTTAATGATCCATTTTTAAAGAGTTTGATAACTGGGGATGAAAAGTGGATCCTGTACAATATTATTGTGAGGAAAAAGTCCTGGGGAAAATGAAGTGACCCTAATAACTCCAAAAGAAAAAAGGTTATGCTTTGCACTTGGTGAAATTGGAAAGCTGTTCTTTATTTGAGCTCCTCCCGCCCAACCAGACCATTAATTCTGCAGTATGCTGTGCCCAGTTGGAATAATTAAATGCAGCGGTTGAGCAAAAGCGTCCAGCATTGGCTAATTGCAAAGGCAGTTTTCCATCACGTCCATCCTCACATGTCTTTGCAGACCCGGCAGAAATTATTGGAGTTTGGCTAGGATGTGATCCCCCACCCACCCTATTCACCAGACCTTGCCCCATCAGATTTTCACTTATTTCAGGCCCTTCAAAACTCTTTACGGGAAACACTTTAATTTGCTCGAGGACTGCAAACGCACATTGAGGAGTTCATTGCGCAAAAATCTGAAAAGTTCTGGGAGGACGGAATTAAAATATTACCTGAAAGATGGCAACATGTAATAGATCAAAATTGATCATATATAATTGATTAAAAATATTTACAAGAATCTGAAGTTTTTATTTAAATCACCAGTAAAAACTCTACGAACTTATTTTACAACCTGATATGTATATTAGAAATAAAAATGAGGGAAGATAACTAATTCGTTATTCAAAACAAAATATCACAAATCTTTCTAATATTCCTCTTAATGACATGTTGTCATAAATCATACATCTACTATCCAAAACTAAATATTTCCAACAGTGCTGCTGTCTTTGACCAGAATTGGATTGCAGTCAGAAACAAATATGCTTACCAAGATAAATAACTTGAAATATTATTACAACAGTGTATTTACTTATAAAAATTCTTTTTTATTTATTTTTTTTTTAGTAATATTGTTTTAAGCCACTTTTCATCAATAATTTTTAAAAATAATAATGATTATAATCTTAAAGAAGTAAATGCTAATTTCATGTGAAAAGTTTTAAAAAAATTCAAATTGATAATTTGTTTTTCATCTTTTTGTTAGTAGTAAAGTGGCTACTTTTGTATTTTACACTGTTATTGTATGCCCCGTTTTCAGCTAGAGCAGACTAATGTACCATATTTTTGCCCCTTCGACAGATAAGGGGCCAAATCCAAATGACCACTACTCCACAGATGAGGGTTATCACACAGCCAGCTCTTAGGCCGGGACAACAAGTTCAGCATAGGATAATTAGTGTAAGTTTTTATATTTATTGCTAATTATGTAGAATTTTTGGTATCTAATAGCAAATTGATGTTATTGTTAGGCTCAAGAAGTGACCTAAAGTCACTGGATCAAAACTATTCTTAATTTTGAATGGAATATGGTCCGGGTGCGGTAAAAAAAAACTCAAATAGTAGAATTTTTGACCGCACCCGGACCATATTCCATTCATCTATACACACGGTCAATCAACAATCTTCCAGTATTCTTAATTTTGTTTTCTGTTAAATATCATATTAATTCTTTAACATTTGTAGAACTCTTATTTATATCTCATCAAAGCATTGATGGTCTTTGCTTCTCCTGCAATAATTCACCATTTACGTCTTCTTCTTCTATCGTTCTAATGCCATTGCCAGATTGTCTGACCAGCCTAATGTGGGTTTACATACATATTAGGTTTGAAGAAAATCATGGATTGGTACCTTCTTCATAACTTCACTTAAAATTTAGACAATAAACCTGCCTATCTCATAAAATTTAACTTCATGACATGTTGTATAACTCTTTTATCTATAAAAACCAGAACTTTCATTAATTTTTCTTATTTAACAACAGAGTAGTGAAATTTATAAATAAAGTAATAAAATAAAATATGGATTCTTCTTAACCACTTCTTTAAGTCTATAAGTCCTGTTGTGCCATTTGGTAGCCAGACTGTTGCTCTTACCAGATTCAAATACGAGCTTAATACAGTATAGTAGTAGTCACTATAACTTAAGTCATACATGTTATGTATAAAAATTTGTTCTTTATCAATGATCTTTTATAGCTTAAATTAATCTTTAATCCTTTATATTTTTGACCAGTATTACTTTTTAAAATTTCTTAGAAAATGATCTTGATAAAAGAAGTTAGACATAAAATGTAACTGTATAATAGTTATACTGTTTTAAAAGTTACCACCATGTATTAGGCTTATCAAATTGATCGATTACATATAGATAAAAGATTCCTTATATAACCTTCCTTTCCAAAATGAGGAACAACCTATGTATATATTTGAACTTTTGTTAAAAACTTTATACATCTAGTTTTCTTTTCTAACTATTACTTTGAAAATCCTAAAAGTCCAATGAGATACATAATTGAAAACATGAATAATTGGGGGGACACAGTTAATAATTCATCAATCAAAATTTTTCAAGATTCACCCTGGTTGATTCAAAAGGAGAGAGGTTCTCTAATAAGTTATTGGGAATTATATACTAATAAAAATTACTATCAGTCAATTCATTTTTTCTCGATTTTTTAGGTCACTCATTCTGAATCTATTTAAAAATTCTAACTGAATCTATTGATAAGAAATTTTTGTCATCTATTTTAAATTTTCATAATCTGGTTCTCATGTTTTCAACTATATGAATTCCATAGTATTATATTGTTAAAAATTAAATTAACCTAATAAAGATGTTTTTTACTAACCAGATTGTTGTTGTAAATTGTGTATATCATTATAATAATATTTTACAAGTAAATAGCCTATAATACTATAAGAAGAGATCCTAGTATTATAAGAAATAATTTGAGAAAAAAGTATTGCTTAAAAAATTTGGTATGGTTCACATACATCAAGTAGAAAATTATAAAAAAGTTCCTACTCCTTCAATAATTGAAAATGAACTCCCTTATTTCGGTTTTTCATTTTCTTTACAAACTTTTTTTCAGGTAATACCTATTGGTCACCATTCTTGATTAACTATGTTAGCTTTATTCTGTGGTTGTTAGATGTATGAAAATCTTATTAAATGTTATGAATGTGACTGTTGTTCTTTTCTATATTTCAGTTAGTCTGAAATGTGAAATTATTTATAGTATCAAGGTGCTTGTATTGGACTGCCCACATTTTTGTAATAATAATAGCAGTCTGTAATGTGAGTTTTTAGTTTAGTAATAATTTTCCACTTTAATCCCAAATCAAGTTTTAGTAAGTGTTGTCCTTTTGAAGTTAGTGCCCAATTTATGTTTTAATTGTTAAATATTACGTTATAATTAGGTACTTTGCACACACAGTGGTTAAGAAAGTTCAGTGATTGGACACATCAGATATCTCCCGTTGAATTTGTCTGTTTCTATCAGTCTATTTCTCGTAGTTATTGTTAAAAAAATATTGTGACAAAGGGAAGTAAAATGTCTTCGCAAAAAAAAAATTGATGTTAACTAGTAAACCTAGGCTTATATTTTGTATAATAAAATAGTTCATAGTGTGGAGAGACACCTGGATATTTTGAGATTCCTGTTGTTACTTAGCCCTAGAAAAAATTATTAAAAGAACATCATTGGAAAATGGTGCCAATGATGTTCTTTTAATCATTTTTTCTAAAATTATAACGTAATATTTAACAATTAAAACATAAATTGGCCACTAACTTCAAAAGGACAACACTTACTAAAACTTGATTTGGGATTAAAGTGGAAAATTATTAATAAACTAAAAACTCACATTACAGACTGCTATTATTATTACAAAAATGTGGGCAGTCCAATACAAGCACCTTGATACTATAAATAATTTCACATTTCAGACCAACTGAAATATAGAAAAGAACAACAGTCACATTCATAACATTTAATAAGATTGTCATACATCTAACAACCCCAGAATAAAGCTAACATAGTTAATCAAGAATGGTGACCAATAGGTGTTACCTGAAAAAAAGTTTGTAAAGAAAATGAAAAACCGAAATAAGGGAGTTCATTTTCAATTATTGAAGGAGTAGGATCTTTTATAATTTTCTACTTGATGTATGTGAACCATACCAAATTTTTTAAGCAATACTTCTTTCTCAAATTATTTCTTATAATACTAGGATCTCTTCTTATAGTATTATAGGCTATTTACTTAGCCCTAGTAAAAATGATTCAAAGAACATCATTGGAAAATGGTGAGGTGCACATTGGAATGAAACATAAAATCCTGGCATACGTGGGTAACATTATGGTTCTAGGACATGGAAAGACCCAAAATGACACTAGTAAGAGAAGAAGAGGAAATCTGCTTGCAAATAAATGAAGATAAAACAAATTATATTTATATAAAACGACGGCAATCGAAAGTAGACAGTTTCAACCTCAGCTTTACAATAACATCTATAAATGATCAAAAGACTGAAATAGACCAGCATATAGCTCCTCTAACATGAACAGAGCCTTGTTCTCTTTGTCAAGAATACCAAAATCTCTAAAAATCTTAAACTAAAGTTGTAAAAAGCCTTGATAAAGCCAGCTCTATTATATGGCTGCGATACCTGGGCCCTAACAGATAACCTATAAAGCAGAATCGAGATATTTGTACAGAAAGTCCTCTACAATTATAGGAGAATTTAACACATGGAGGAGTAGAACTAATAGTGAACTGCTTGCAGAGACTGCTCAGTCAATATCTCATGTTATGAAGGCTAGAAAGTTAAGATGGGCGGTACATGAGGCAATATCATAAGTACCATATTTTGATCTATTTATAAATTTAGGTTATATCCTTTTATTTTTTATTTATATTATTCTGAGGAAAAAAAGATATTTCTTGCAGAATCAGATAACATGAACTAACAATCATTTTAATGTAAATATAAATGTAATTTCTGGTATGGCATTTATATTTGTTACCGTGGCCTGAGGTATGTTTTTGTAGTTTAAAATATGTAAACTAATTTGTTTTAAAGTTCCCATCAGAGAGAGGTTTGATTTAGGAAGATGTAATAATTTTGAAAGTCATGAATTTTCCGTATTCTATGAAAGCTATGTAGAGTTATATTTTTCAATTAGATTGGACTGTAATGTACTGCTATCAAATTCTGACTGAAACATGTTGTTTTATCATTAGTAGCATAAACTCTAATGATTATGAATTTATTTACCGATATAACCTGCATTGGTAACCAATTAAATTGGCTATAAACTGCTCCAACAAAAAGGCCATTACTTTTGCCTAAATGGGCTTTTTAATGCAACTAACTAACTTCTGTGTGAAATCAGTTTTGGCATTTAGGAGACTATGTAAAAGTAAAACAATTATTAGAATTATGTTTCTATTCAGCTAGAATGTAAGAAACCAGTTTTAATCCATCATGTTTCTAAGTTGTCAATGTAGCAACATAATCTATTCTGAATCAAAATAGTTCTGTATACTTCAGGTTGAATTGACTTGGCTTGAAATTTTCCTCATAGGTTGTGTAAGAAATTGGAATTTTATAATTGCATAATTCTTCTTAATATAAATGAAATTATCTATTATAACTTCATTCTATAACACTACATCATCAGAGGTTTTAAAAACTTGGTGTATTAAATGTATTAAAAAATTCTGGGAAAAAAAAGTTCAGGTTTCGTTCTATCCTCAGGATATTTCTTCTAACATATTTATGATTTTAGCACTAAACTCTCTGATAGATTAATTCATCTATATCAATTCCACCTTACAATATTAAATAATTTGGATAAGTTCTTCTCATTAACATTAACTTACGTATACTATGCTAAATTATTTAGTTTTAGTTTTTTTCTGTTGGTTATAGGCTAGGAGAATTGATAAATATTTCATGATTATGTTTCATTGTTATGCAATTAATTTATTTATTTATATTTTTTAAATTCTAGCCTATGCGTACCAGTGTTGTTAATACTGCTGGTATTAAAACTGGTGTTGCTACAATCAGGACTCCAACTGGTGCATTGCGACCACAGATTGTTCGGACTCCAATCACTCTTAGACCTGGTCAAACAATCGCAACCAAGACTCCTTTTGGAACTCGACCAATTCTAGCCACAACCCAGTTTTCACCTTCTCTTGTCATCAAATCTGGTCAGCCGCAGCAACCAGTCAAAGAAAAACGAACATTTTCATCATCTGGATTTGTGTATGTTCATATATTCAGCTGTTTTAGTTGCTACATTACTGCTGATTAGATTTTTTATGCATTTCTGTTTTTTTTTTAAAATAATGATGTATAATTAGTGTTGTTACCAATAATAATAAGTTTAGGTGGAGAAATGTGTATGAACGGTAATTAGTTATTTATGTATTGCAATAAAGTATTTTTTTCGTATGCTACATTGGGAACATGAAGTACAACCTGTAACAATATACTAAAACACTTAGTTAAGAAAATATATTTATTTTTAATATAAAGTATGGTAGATAAATAATAAATGCAACTTTGAGAATAATATAGAATGTCCTGTTTCGAGGATAATGCCATCTTTGAATACATTCCCTCAACTCATTGATAACAATGGCATTTATTATGATTTAACACAGAAATCAATAATGAACTAATTTTAATTTATTTATTCTATAAAAATTTATCTTTAACAAATAATTCAACTAAATAATCCCTGTTACGTAACGTATGAAGCGTGTAAAATGTGACCAATATTTATGTATATTAGTGCCCAACTTAATTTAATGGATAAATAGTAATTTCATTCATGAGCAGTAATGGCAGTTCATTTAAGATTTACATTTTGCATTTTGTTCCTTTATGTATTAAAAAAAAAGTTTTCTCAAATATTAAACTTACTTTTCAAAATTTAGATTAGAACTTTACATCACTTGAATAATTCAATGCCTCTCCTTGATTCAATAAAGTTTCTCCTTAGGAAGTATTATTTTTATTAATCATTAATGTTCATTAGTTTTCCTATAAATCTAGAATGGATTTTAATACAATTTCACTTTTTTTAAATTATGCTAAAATTACATTGATTTGTTCGATAAAAGTTGCACGCATAAAGCAAATCCAAAATAGATTGATTATGATAATTTGATTAATACAATTGTTTTAGTTCGCAGGATACTTTTAGTGATTTTATTGGAAAAATGTACACTTGTTTTACATTCTAGTATGTGAATGAATTGCCGTCATTGGTCAAGGATTAAACTACCGTAGTTTAACATTAAATTTAATTGTGAATGAATTATTTGCTTTATTGCTTACCACTAGCCAGCTGCTGGCTCAAATGTCTTCTACCAAAAAAAATGTGCCTTTAGAAGTCGAACTATAACATACAGCATCCCAAACTTAATATCTATACCGATGGTTCTTCAATTCCAGGCTTTGGAGAAACAGGAGGAGCTTTTTACTGTTCTGTTTTCCGGGAACATTTTGCTGTGGGAACCCTAAGTAATTGTGACGGAGATCAATCCACCATCCATACTCAAAAGCAGTCATTTTCGTGGACTCAATTCTATTACTCCAACTTTCAAGTAGATTTCATGAAATGTTAGATTGCCTACAGATGGTTGGCCACCTTCGAAACTTTGGCTGGTTCTTAAAATTCCACTGGAGTCCCAATCACACCAAGATAAGTGGAAATAAAATAGTGGCTATGGGAAAAAGATGGACTTCCGTACCCCAACCACCATCTCTATCTTCTTTGCACTCTGCTAAAGCTAATATTACCTCAGTGGACGCTGTTCTATATATCTAAGCTGCCATGGCTTTTTGCATTGATGCATCGACATCTTGTTTTCTATATTCACAGAATCAAAACTTTCACGAGTCGATGGGTGCTTCTATCTGAAGAACTCTTGAAACATGGAGAGCTCTATACTGAAACCTGTCTTTATTGCCTATGTATCACCAAATGGCTCAAATGCCAATGACTAATGGGTATTGACTAATAAAGTAATAATTATTCTTCATAAATATATTAATTTTTTTAAAGTTTAAAGATCTTCATGTTTAGAATTAAAGAAAAAATTATGTTTAATTATATTTTGTTTTATTATGCTGAGTACCTAAATGAAATTTCATTCACATGCATAAATGATATCTGTTCTAAAAGTAGTACTACAATTTAAGATAGATTATACTTATGGAATTTACATTATTAAAATAAAATGAATGATCTTGTATGTTTTTTTAATTTTAGAGGAGATGATGATATCAATGATGTTGCTGCTATGGGCGGTGTTAATCTTGCCGAAGAAAGCCAAAGGATTTTAGGGTCTACTGAATTTGTTGGAACTCAAATACGGTCTTGCAAGGACGAGCTGTATCTTCACACATTACCACTCATGAATAGGATAGCACGAATAGGTAAATAATAGTTGTAATTTTGATTTTATTTTTAACAAATTTATGAAGTAATAAATGACCATTTTGTTATTAAACTTTTTGTATTGATCTTAGCTAGAAAACATGGCCTCGAGGAACCTAGTTTAGAAGTAGCTTCATTAATTTCACATGCTACGCAAGAAAGGCTAAAAACTCTTGTGGAAAAATTAGCTGTTATAGCTGAGCATAGGATAGATTTAAATAAGGTTTGGAATAGTTTGCTTGGTACAAAATTTTATATAATTTCTATTATTGGAATATTGAAATATAATATTTATATGCTTATTTTAGGCTGATCCAAGGTATGAAGTGAGCCATGATGTGCGTGCCCAGCTTAAGTGCCTTGAAGAAGTAGACAGGGCTGAAAGGAAGAGACATGAAGAACACGAGAGAGAACTCCTTCTGAGGGCTGCCAAGTCCAGGACAAAACCTGAAGATCCAGAACAAATGAAGCTTAAGGCCAAGGCCAAAGAGGTTTCTAACTTCTTTGTATTAATTGTTTTATCTAATAACTGTTAATCTTAGTGTTTGTGTGGGTACATGTTTGTGCATGCAATCGCATATTGAATTATGAAAGTTATTCCATAAGTAATTTTTTTTTTAAATCATTTTAATTGGATTAAGTAAAAACGAAAAGGTGTTGTTTTTTAGGAGCTTAGTATTTTTCATCATTATTTAATATAATAGTAGTCTATCTGGTAGTCTAATAGTCTAAACTGGCTCATCATTTTTAAAAAAAAAATTCTAGTCTTTTATTCAATATTGGTTTCAGTTTTGGGCCATAAGTCAATTATAGTTGAAAGTCGATGTTGGCAAAAAATTTGCTATCAAAGTGTATATCTACTCTAAATATTCTATTTGGGTATCCTATAACTTATCATTTGTGAGCTCGGTTGTTAAAATAATCTCCTCATGTGTACATAAACATACAGAAACATGGTTTTTAGAACTCGTGAGATATTCATGTATTCCGTTAAAAACTCAAGTTAAAATTTGTCATAATCGAAATAGGTACTCTTACTACATATTTCATATCTATCTTAGTGAAAGTAAAAATAGGTTTTAGTGGTATGGTTAATTTCTCCTGATTTCTTATTTTGTTTTGCGTAATGTTTGATCTATTTTTTCAGATGCAAAGGGCAGAAATGGAAGAGCTTAGACAAAGGGAAGCCAATTTAACAGCTCTATTAGCAATAGGAACTAGAAAAAAGCCTAAACTGGAAGATGGATCAACCAATTCCGGGTCTGGATTAGGAAGTTCCTCAACGAATGCAGGAGTAAGCTTTTTTATCTTACCATTTGTATCCTTGTTGTTTTTTCTGGTAATATTATAATGTTATATTTGTTGTATCACTCTTGAAGTTAATCATAAACTTTGTAGAAATTATTTTTTAACTTCTTTAGGCCTCTTGATTATTAGGGGGGAAAAATTAATATCTTCTTAGAACAGAAGGATGTTCAATTACTTATGTGTGTCACTGCATTACCATGTCTCCTGATCACACACGTTTTCACAAAAAATAGATTTAAAAAAAAATTGGGATCCAAATAAAGTAAAAACAATTGATTTAAAAATATTTTAATAAATCAAACAATTGAATCAGCTAAATTACTAGAAACTGCACAAAACCAATTTACTATATATA